>NW_028135259.1:0-146371 GCF_964662115.1 Mustela nivalis | reverse complement strand
CGCCACCTCATATTCCCACTCTTTAGTCAGGACAAGGCAGGCTCAATCTGCGGGCTCCTGGGTGAGCTACCCAGAGGGGAGAGTTGAAATGGACTCTCCTGAAGATGAGTCCTACTGTGGCTTGGTGGCCTGGGAGACCTTGGAATGTGGAGGTGGCTCAGGGACTCTGCAGGATTCTCCAACATGAGGTGTTTGACACGGCTCCAACAAGGAAACTTCCCATGTGGAGACGAGAGGAGTTCTGTTCCGTGCCTCAGGAAAGCCCCATACCCTGTTCTTCGAACCAAAGCCTCTGAGGAGTGACACCTGGAAACCAAAGTAAGAGTTGAGACTACGGCCTAAAGGCCTGTCCGGCTCAACCTTCTATCTCTGTTGTCATCTGTGTGCATGCATTCATGGATGTAGCTGCTCAGCTTGTGTCCGAATGCCCCTGTGAGTCCAGTGAGGCTCCCAGTAGTGGGATGTCCTCGGAGGCCTTGAGGTTTCTCATATTCTGGAGGTGTGTGGCCAAAGGAATGGACACAGTTTCCCAGGAGAGAGCAGGCACGGTCCTGTGGTATGGCTCCAGAGGACCCAGCCTAGAGGCTCTGTTTGCCCAGGGCTGTGGGGACAGATGTCTGAAAAAAGCAAACTTGGCTCAGCTAGGGGCCAATGTAATGGCAGGCCTGATCTCTAGTCCGTGAGGGGAGATCCTCTGGAAATCAAAGTAGGGCAAGTGGGAGGCAGTCACTCAGGATTTTGTCTCTGGGTGTTGCGTTTACAGTGTCCGGTCAGGGTAGGGGTTGTCTCAGAGGCCGAGGAAGAGCCTTCCTCTCAGGGGATTGTCCAAGCTCCCAAGTGTTTGTGTTCATTCTGTGGGAATGAAGAGTACTGTTTTCTGCCACAGGGGAACCCCCAGTAGAGGGACTCTAGAGCACAGCAGTGGGTTCCCTCAACTGGAATACACACCATCTAGTTAGTCCTGGGTGCCTATGGGCATGGCAAGCCACATATGCGGGCTCTTGGTCCAGTCACTGAGAGGCGTTACTTGAATAAGGTACTCACGCTGAGGGTCACAATGTGTGTTTGTGCCCAAGGCGGCCCTCACGCTTGGGCGTGGCCTCATGGGCCATGCCGTTTTCTCCTACACTGAAGGTTTGACTCACTGCCAGCAGCAAGGTTTCTTGCCAGGGGGAAGGAGGGGTTCTGACTTGTGCATCAGGTTCCCCCCTGTGCAGGGATTGGAGATAAGGTCTAGGTTCCGATGACTGAAAACCCAGGTTGGGAATGGATGGTGGCCTAAGGCAGTGGCGGGTCCAATGTGCTGGGTGTGCAGCCAGCTGTGTCGGTGTCTGTTGGAAGGTCTGGGCTCAGGCTATTTGCGACAGAGCATCACTGTTTAAGGTAGCCTATGCAATTGGGGTGTTGCCGAGGGCCAAGCAGTTTGATCCTCATTTGGGGTTTCTGGGCAGCGCCATAGACAATGTTTTTCTCTTGGGAGGCAGGCACAGTGCTTCATTGTGGCCCCAGAATTCCCAGTAGGGAGGGTTTGTGGGCCAGGAGTGTGAGGACGGAAGTCTGAAAACACAAGCTAGTGTGAGGATTGGAACCAAGGGCAGAGCAGGCCCACTCTGCAGAGGCTGAATCAAAATCTCCTGCATCTGAAGTCAGGCTGAGGATCAGACGTTGGCTGAGGCTGGAGTATGTGTCCATGATGGCACCTTCATGAAGTGGGGGCCTCATGAGGCCAAGGAAGTTTTCCCACGCTGAGTTTGGAGGTTGCCCCAAACCACAAGGTTTCCTTCTGCGGGACATTCGAGTCCTGTTGCATGGCTCCAGGACATACCATACGGAAGGACTGGAGAGCAGGGTTTGAAGGATGGATCCCTGTACAGCATGCCTCGCATTGCCATTGGCTATTAGCGACAAGATATGTTTGATCTGCTGCCTCTGGAACACGCGACCCAGGGGGCTGAGTTGAAATGGCCTCTCCTGAGGATGCGTCATAATGTGCGTTTGGGTCCATGGAGACCTTGGAATGTGATGGTTGTTCAGTGGCCCTGCGGAACTCTCCTACCTGAAGTGTTTGATACATCCCAGTAAGAAAGCTGCCCATGTAGAGATGAGAGAGGTTTGGTTTGGTGCCTCAGAAAAGCCCCATGTGCTGGTCTACGAAAACAGTCCTCTGAGAACGGAAACATGGAAACCAAAGCTAAGGTTCAGATTAGGGCCTGGGGGACTGTCCATTTCAACCTTCTGTCTCTGGGGACACTGTCTGAGAGTCTAAGTGGAGATAGTTGCTCCGCTGGTGTCAGAAAGCCCCTCTTAGTCCCGGGTGGCCTATACTATTGATGGCCTCAGGGGCCTTGGAGCTTTTCCCTAACCTGTAGTGTTGTGGTCAATGGACTGGGCACACTTTCCTTGGAGAGGGCAGGCACAATCTTTCGCTGTGGCCCTAGAGGCCCTAGCCTGGAGGTTTGTGGGTCCAGGCTGTGGGCACAGAAGTCTGAATACACAAACTCAGCTTATGAGTGGCGCCTAGGGTATGGCAGGCCGGATGTACAGCCCGAGAGGGAGCTCCTGGGCCTCTGAAACAAGGGCGAGTGGGAGGCGTTCCTTCAGGCTTTTGTCTCTGGATGTTGTGTCCGGGATAGCCGTGGATTGGAGCGGTGGCCTCAGGTACTGTGGACGAGTATCCCTCTCTGGGGATTTGTCCCAGCTCCCAAGAGTTTGGGGTCATTTTGTGGGAAGGGTGGAGTCGTGTTGTCTGGCTCATGGGTCTCTCCAAGAAAGGGATTCCAGAGCAGAGCTCCAGGTACGGGCGGGGCGACTGGAAAATTCAAACCTTGGTGAGGATTGGGTGCATAGGGGCTTGGCAAGCCCCATATGTGGGCTCTTGGTCCAGGCCCTGACAGGCCTTTCTTTGACATGGGGCTCATGCTGAGGATCACAGTGTGAATTTGTGCCCAAACAGCACTCAAGTTTGGGCGTGGCATCAGGGGCCATGAAGGTTTCTACCACCCTGAAGGTGTGACTCCATGCCAAGAGCAAGCTTGACAGCCATGGGGAAGGAGGAGTTCTGTTTTGTGCTTGCTATACCCAGCTGTGTGGAGAATTGATATAATGTCTAGGTTCAGATATCTGAAAACCAAGGTTAGGATGAGGTGACGGCATAAGACCATGGCGTGTCCGAAGTGCTGGGTGTGCGGCCAGCTGTCTCCTTGTCTGTCTGGACGTCTGGCTTCAGGCTGTGTCAGGCAGAGCATGAGTGCCCAGAGCAGCCTATCCAGTTCGGGTACCGTCGAGGCCCGAGCAGGTTGATCCTCATCTGGGTTTTCTGGAGAGCCCCACAGGGAAACGTTTTTCTTCCGTTGGGCAGACACTGGGCTGGGTTTTGGTTCTGGAGTTCCTAGTCCGGAGGGCTTATTGCCAGGAGTGTGAGGAAGGAGGTCTGAAAACACAAGCTAGCGTGATGTTTGGGACCGAGGTCACGGCAGGCCCACTCTGCAGAGGCTGAATCGGGATCTCCTGCACTGAGGTCATGTCAACTATGAGACGTGCCTCAGGCTAGAGTTCTTGTCCAGCATGGCCTCTTCCTGAAGGGTGTGGGGGCTTCATGAGGCCAGAAAGTTTTGCCTACGATGGGATTTGTGAACTGCTCCAAAACTGAAGGTTACCTTCTGCACGACAGTCGAGTCCTATTGGATGGTTCCAAGAGGCCCCATATGGAAAGACTCGAGAGCAGGTGTCTAAGCATGGATGCCTGGGAACGCCACCTCATATTCCCACTCTTTAGTCAGGACAAGGCAGGCTCAATCTGCGGGCTCCTGGGTGAGCTACCCAGAGGGGAGAGTTGAAATGGACTCTCCTGAAGATGAGTCCTACTGTGGCTTGGTGGCCTGGGAGACCTTGGAATGTGGAGGTGGCTCAGGGACTCTGCAGGATTCTCCAACATGAGGTGTTTGACACGGCTCCAACAAGGAAACTTCCCATGTGGAGACGAGAGGAGTTCTGTTCCAAGCCTCAGGAAAGCCCCATACCCTGTTCTTCGAACCAAAGCCTCTGAGGAGTGACACCTGGAAACCAAAGTAAGAGTTGAGACTACGGCCTAAAGGCCTGTCCGGCTCAACCTTCTATCTCTGTTGTCATCTGTGTGCATGCATTCATGGATGTAGCTGCTCAGCTTGTGTCCGAATGCCCCTGTGAGTCCAGTGAGGCTCCCAGTAGTGGGATGTCCTCGGAGGCCTTGAGGTTTCTCATATTCTGGAGGTGTGTGGCCAAAGGAATGGACACAGTTTCCCAGGAGAGAGCAGGCACGGTCCTGTGGTATGGCTCCAGAGGACCCAGCCTAGAGGCTCTGTTTGCCAGGGCTGTGGGGACAGATGTCTGAAAAAGCAAACTTGGCTCAGCTAGGGGCCAATGTAATGGCAGGCCTGATCTCTAGTCCGTGAGGGGAGATCCTCTGGAAATCAAAGTAGGGCAAGTGGGAGGCAGTCACTCAGGATTTTGTCTCTGGGTGTTGCGTTTACAGTGTCCGGTCAGGGTAGGGGTTGTCTCAGAGGCCGAGGAAGAGCCTTCCTCTCAGGGGATTGTCCAAGCTCCCAAGTGTTTGTGTTCATTCTGTGGGAATGAAGAGTACTGTTTCCTGCAACAGGGGAACCCCCAGGAGAGGGACTCTAGAGCACAGCAGTGGGTTCCCTCAACTGGAATACACACCATCTAGTTAGTCCTGGGTGCCTATGGGCATGGCAAGCCACATATGCGGGCTCTTGGTCCAGTCACTGAGAGGCGTTACTTGAATAAGGTACTCACGCTGAGGGTCACAATGTGTGTTTGTGCCCAAGGCGGCCCTCACGCTTGGGCGTGGCCTCATGGGCCATGCCGTTTTCTCCTACACTGAAGGTTTGACTCACTGCCAGCAGCAAGGTTTCTTGCCAGGGGGAAGGAGGGGTTCTGACTTGTGCATCAGGTTCCCCCCTGTGCAGGGATTGGAGATAAGGTCTAGGTTCCGATGACTGAAAACCCAGGTTGGGAATGGATGGTGGCCTAAGGCAGTGGCGGGTCCAATGTGCAGGGTGTGCAGCCAGCTGTGTCGGTGTCTGTTGGAAGGTCTGGGCTCAGGCTATTTGCGACAGAGCATCACTGTTTAAGGTAGCCTATGCAATTGGGGTGTTGCCGAGGGCCAAGCAGTTTGATCCTCATTTGGGGTTTCTGGGCAGCGCCATAGACAATGTTTTTCTCTTGGGAGGCAGGCACAGTGCTTCATTGTGGCCCCAGAATTCCCAGTAGGGAGGGTTTGTGGGCCAGGAGTGTGAGGACGGAAGTCTGAAAACACAAGCTAGTGTGAGGATTGGAACCAAGGGCAGAGCAGGCCCACTCTGCAGAGGCTGAATCAAAATCTCCTGCATCTGAAGTCAGGCTGAGGATCAGACGTTGGCTGAGGCTGGAGTATGTGTCCATGATGGCACCTTCATGAAGTGGGGGCCTCATGAGGCCAAGGAAGTTTTCCCACGCTGAGTTTGGAGGTTGCCCCAAACCACAAGGTTTCCTTCTGCGGGACATTCGAGTCCTGTTGCATGGCTCCAGGACATACCATACGGAAGGACTGGAGAGCAGGGTTCGAAGGATGGATCCCTGTACAGCATGCCTCGCATTCCCATTGGCTATTAGCGACAAGATATGTTTGATCTGCTGCCTCTGGAACACGCGACCCAGGGGGCTGAGTTGAAATGGCCTCTCCTGAGGATGCGTCATAATGTGCGTTTGGGTCCATGGAGACCTTGGAATGTGCTGGTTGTTCAGTGGCCCTGCGGAACTCTCCTACCTGAAGTGTTTGATACATCCCAGTAAGAAAGCTGCCCATGTGGAGATGAGAGAGGTTTGGTTTGGTGCCTCAGAAAAGCCCCATGTGCTGGTCTACGAAAACAGTCCTCTGAGAACGGAAACATGGAAACCAAAGCTAAGGTTCAGATTAGGGCCTGGGGGCCTGTCCATTTCAACCTTCTGTCTCTGGGGACACTGTCTGAGAGTCTAAGAGGAGATAGTTGCTCCGCTGGTGTCAGAGAGCCCCTCTTAGTCCAGGGGGGCCTACACTATTGATGGCCTCAGGGGCCTTGGAGCTTTTCCCTAACCTGTAGTGTTGTGGTCAATGGACTGGGCACACTTTCCTTGGAGAGGGCAGGCACAATCTTTCGCTGTGGCCCTAGAGGCCCTAGCCTGGAGGTGTGTGGGTCCAGGCTGTGGGCACAGAAGTCTGAATACACAAACTCAGCTTATGAGTGGCGCCTAGGGTATGGCAGGCCGGATGTACAGCCCGAGAGGGAGCTCCTGGGCCTCTGAAACAAGGGCGAGTGGGAGGCGTTCCTTCAGGCTTTTGTCTCTGGATGTTGTGTCCGGGATAGCCGTGGATTGGAGCGGTGGCCTCAGGTACTGTGGACGAGTATCCCTCTCTGGGGATTTGTCCTAGCTCCCAAGAGTTTGGGGTCATTTTGTGGGAAGGGTGGAGTCGTGTTGTCTGGCTCATGGGTCTCTCCAAGAAAGGGATTCCAGAGCAGAGCTCCAGGTACGGGCGGGGCGACTGGAAAATTCAAACCGTGGTGAGGATTGGGTGCATAGGGGCTTGGCAAGCCCCATATGTGGGCTCTTGGTCCAGGCCCTGACAGGCCTTTCTTTGACATGGGGCTCATGCTGAGGATCACAGTGTGAATTTGTGCCCAAGCAGCACTCAAGTTTGGGCGTGGCATCAGGGGCCATGAAGGTTTCTCCCACCCTGAAGGTGTGACTCCATGCCAAGAGCAAGCTTGACAGCCATGGGGAAGGAGGAGTTCTGTTTTGTGCTTGCTATACCCAGCTGTGTGGAGAATTGATATAATGTCTAGGTTCAGATATCTGAAAACCAAGGTTAGGATGAGGTGACGGCATAAGACCATGGCTTGTCCGAAGTGCTGGGTGTGCGGCCAGCTGTCTCCTTGTCTGTCTGGACGTCTGGCTTCAGGCTGTGTCAGGCAGAGCATGAGTGCCCAGAGCAGCCTATCCAGTTCGGGTACCGTCGAGGCCCGAGCAGGTTGATCCTCATCTGGGTTTTCTGGAGAGCCCCACAGGGAAACGTTTTTCTTCCGTTGGGCAGACACTGGGCTGGGTTTTGGTTCCGGAGTTCCTAGTCCGGAGGGCTTGTTTGCCAGGAGTGTGAGGAAGGAAGTCTGAAAACACAAGCTAGCGTGAGGTTTGGGACCGAGGTCACGGCATGCCCACTCTGCAGAGGCTGAATCGGGATCTCCTGCACTGAGGTCATGTCAACTATGAGACGTGCCTCAGGCTAGAGTTCTTGTCCAGCATGGCCTCTTCCTGAAGGGTGTGGGGGCTTCATGAGGCCAGAAAGTTTTGCCTACGATGGGATTTGTGAACTGCTCCAAAACTGAAGGTTACCTTCTGCACGACAGTCGAGTCCTATTGGATGGTTCCAAGAGGCCCCATATGGAAAGACTCGAGAGCAGGTGTCTAAGCATGGATGCCTGGGAACGCCACCTCATATTCCCACTCTTTAGTCAGGACAAGGCAGGCTCAATCTGCGGGCTCCTGGGTGAGCTACCCAGAGGGGAGAGTTGAAATGGACTCTCCTGAAGATGAGTCCTACTGTGGCTTGGTGGCCTGGGAGACCTTGGAATGTGGAGGTGGCTCAGGGACTCTGCAGGATTCTCCAACATGAGGTGTTTGACACGGCTCCAACAAGGAAACTTCCCATGTGGAGACGAGAGGAGTTCTGTTCCGTGCCTCAGGAAAGCCCCATACCCTGTTCTTCGAACCAAAGCCTCTGAGGAGTGACACCTGGAAACCAAAGTAAGAGTTGAGACTACGGCCTAAAGGCCTGTCCGGCTCAACCTTCTATCTCTGTTGTCATCTGTGTGCATGCATTCATGGATGTAGCTGCTCAGCTTGTGTCCGAATGCCCCTGTGAGTCCAGTGAGGCTCCCAGTAGTGGGATGTCCTCGGAGGCCTTGAGGTTTCTCATATTCTGGAGGTGTGTGGCCAAAGGAATGGACACAGTTTCCCAGGAGAGAGCAGGCACGGTCCTGTGGTATGGCTCCAGAGGACCCAGCCTAGAGGCTCTGTTTGCCAGGGCTGTGGGGACAGATGTCTGAAAAAGCAAACTTGGCTCAGCTAGGGGCCAATGTAATGGCAGGCCTGATCTCTAGTCCGTGAGGGGAGATCCTCTGGAAATCAAAGTAGGGCAAGTGGGAGGCAGTCACTCAGGATTTTGTCTCTGGGTGTTGCGTTTACAGTGTCCGGTCAGGGTAGGGGTTGTCTCAGAGGCCGAGGAAGAGCCTTCCTCTCAGGGGATTGTCCAAGCTCCCAAGTGTTTGTGTTCATTCTGTGGGAATGAAGAGTACTGTTTCCTGCCACAGGGGAACCCCCAGGAGAGGGACTCTAGAGCACAGCAGTGGGTTCCCTCAACTGGAATACACACCATCTAGTTAGTCCTGGGTGCCTATGGGCATGGCAAGCCACATATGCGGGCTCTTGGTCCAGTCACTGAGAGGCGTTACTTGAATAAGGTACTCACGCTGAGGGTCACAATGTGTGTTTGTGCCCAAGGCGGCCCTCACGCTTGGGCGTGGCCTCATGGGCCATGCCGTTTTCTCCTACACTGAAGGTTTGACTCACTGCCAGCAGCAAGGTTTCTTGCCAGGGGGAAGGAGGGGTTCTGACTTGTGCATTAGGTTCTCCCCTGTGCAGGGATTGGAGATAAGGTCTAGGTTCCGATGACTGAAAACCCAGGTTGGGAATGGATGGTGGCCTAAGGCAGTGGCGGGTCCAATGTGCAGGGTGTGCAGCCAGCTGTGTCGGTGTCTGTTGGAAGGTCTGGGCTCAGGCTATTTGCGACAGAGCATCAGTGTTTAAGGTAGCCTATGCAATTGGGGTGTTGCCGAGGGCCAAGCAGTTTGATCCTCATTTGGGGTTTCTGGGCAGCGCCATAGACAATGTTTTTCTCTTGGGAGGCAGGCACAGTGCTTCATTGTGGCCCCAGAATTCCCAGTAGGGAGGGTTTGTGGGCCAGGAGTGTGAGGACGGAAGTCTGAAAACACAAGCTAGTGTGAGGATTGGAACCAAGGGCAGAGCAGGCCCACTCTGCAGAGGCTGAATCAAAATCTCCTGCATCTGAAGTCAGGCTGAGGATCAGACGTTGGCTGAGGCTGGAGTATGTGTCCATGATGGCACCTTCATGAAGTGGGGGCCTCATGAGGCCAAGGAAGTTTTCCCACGCTGAGTTTGGAGGTTGCCCCAAACCACAAGGTTTCCTTCTGCGGGACATTCGAGTCCTGTTGCATGGCTCCAGGACATACCATACGGAAGGACTGGAGAGCAGGGTTCGAAGGATGGATCCCTGTACAGCATGCCTCGCATTCCCATTGGCTATTAGCGACAAGATATGTTTGATCTGCTGCCTCTGGAACACGCGACCCAGGGGGCTGAGTTGAAATGGCCTCTCCTGAGGATGCGTCATAATGTGCGTTTGGGTCCATGGAGACCTTGGAATGTGCTGGTTGTTCAGTGGCCCTGCGGAACTCTCCTACCTGAAGTGTTTGATACATCCCAGTAAGAAAGCTGCCCATGTGGAGATGAGAGAGGTTTGGTTTGGTGCCTCAGAAAAGCCCCATGTGCTGGTCTACGAAAACAGTCCTCTGAGAACGGAAACATGGAAACCAAAGCTAAGGTTCAGATTAGGGCCTGGGGGCCTGTCCATTTCAACCTTCTGTCTCTGGGGACACTGTCTGAGAGTCTAAGAGGAGATAGTTGCTCCGCTGGTGTCAGAGAGCCCCTCTTAGTCCAGGGGGGCCTACACTATTGATGGCCTCAGGGGCCTTGGAGCTTTTCCCTAACCTGTAGTGTTGTGGTCAATGGACTGGGCACACTTTCCTTGGAGAGGGCAGGCACAATCTTTCGCTGTGGCCCTAGAGGCCCTAGCCTGGAGGTGTGTGGGTCCAGGCTGTGGGCACAGAAGTCTGAATACACAAACTCAGCTTATGAGTGGCGCCTAGGGTATGGCAGGCCGAATGTACAGCCCGAGAGGGAGCTCCTGGGCCTCTGAAACAAGGGCGAGTGGGAGGCGTTCCTTCAGGCTTTTGTCTCTGGATGTTGTGTCCGGGAGAGCCGTGGATTGGAGCGGTGGCCTCAGGTACTGTGGACGAGTATTCCTCTCTGGGGATTTGTCCCAGCTCCCAAGAGTTTGGGGTCATTTTGTGGGAAGGGTGGAGTCGTGTTGTCTGGCTCATGGGTCTCTCCAAGAAAGGGATTCCAGAGCAGAGCTCCAGGTACGGGCGGGGCGACTGGAAAATTCAAACCGTGGTGAGGATTGGGTGCATAGGGGCTTGGCAAGCCCCATATGTGGGCTCTTGGTCCAGGCCCTGACAGGCCTTTCTTTGACATGGGGCTCATGCTGAGGATCACAGTGTGAATTTGTGCCCAAGCAGCACTCAAGTTTGGGCGTGGCATCAGGGGCCATGAAGGTTTCTCCCACCCTGAAGGTGTGACTCCATGCCAAGAGCAAGCTTGACAGCCATGGGGAAGGAGGAGTTCTGTTTTGTGCTTGCTATACCCAGCTGTGTGGAGAATTGATATAATGTCTAGGTTCAGATATCTGAAAACCAAGGTTAGGATGAGGTGACGGCATAAGACCATGGCGTGTCCGAAGTGCTGGGTGTGCGGCCAGCTGTCTCCTTGTCTGTCTGGACGTCTGGCTTCAGGCTGTGTCAGGCAGAGCATGAGTGCCCAGAGCAGCCTATCCAGTTCGGGTACCGTCGAGGCCCGAGCAGGTTGATCCTCATCTGGGTTTTCTGGAGAGCCCCACAGGGAAACGTTTTTCTTCCGTTGGGCAGACACTGGGCTGGGTTTTGGTTCCGGAGTTCCTAGTCCGGAGGGCTTGTTTGCCAGGAGTGTGAGGAAGGAAGTCTGAAAACACAAGCTAGCGTGTGGTTTGGGACCGAGGTCACGGCATGCCCACTCTGCAGAGGCTGAATCGGGATCTCCTGCACTGAGGTCATGTCAACTATGAGACGTGCCTCAGGCTAGAGTTCTTGTCCAGCATGGCCTCTTCCTGAAGGGTGTGGGGGCTTCATGAGGCCAGAAAGTTTTGCCTACGATGGGATTTGTGAACTGCTCCAAAACTGAAGGTTACCTTCTGCACGACAGTCGAGTCCTATTGGATGGTTCCAAGAGGCCCCATATGGAAAGACTCGAGAGCAGGTGTCTAAGCATGGATGCCTGGGAACGCCACCTCATATTCCCACTCTTTAGTCAGGACAAGGCAGGCTCAATCTGCGGGCTCCTGGGTGAGCTACCCAGAGGGGAGAGTTGAAATGGACTCTCCTGAAGATGAGTCCTACTGTGGCTTGGTGGCCTGGGAGACCTTGGAATGTGGAGGTGGCTCAGGGACTCTGCAGGATTCTCCAACATGAGGTGTTTGACACGGCTCCAACAAGGAAACTTCCCATGTGGAGACGAGAGGAGTTCTGTTCCGTGCCTCAGGAAAGCCCCATACCCTGTTCTTCGAACCAAAGCCTCTGAGGAGTGACACCTGGAAACCAAAGTAAGAGTTGAGACTACGGCCTAAAGGCCTGTCCGGCTCAACCTTCTATCTCTGTTGTCATCTGTGTGCATGCATTCATGGATGTAGCTGCTCAGCTTGTGTCCGAATGCCCCTGTGAGTCCAGTGAGGCTCCCAGTAGTGGGATGTCCTCGGAGGCCTTGAGGTTTCTCATATTCTGGAGGTGTGTGGCCAAAGGAATGGACACAGTTTCCCAGGAGAGAGCAGGCACGGTCCTGTGGTATGGCTCCAGAGGACCCAGCCTAGAGGCTCTGTTTGCCAGGGCTGTGGGGACAGATGTCTGAAAAAGCAAACTTGGCTCAGCTAGGGGCCAATGTAATGGCAGGCCTGATCTCTAGTCCGTGAGGGGAGATCCTCTGGAAATCAAAGTAGGGCAAGTGGGAGGCAGTCACTCAGGATTTTGTCTCTGGGTGTTGCGTTTACAGTGTCCGGTCAGGGTAGGGGTTGTCTCAGAGGCCGAGGAAGAGCCTTCCTCTCAGGGGATTGTCCAAGCTCCCAAGTGTTTGTGTTCATTCTGTGGGAATGAAGAGTACTGTTTCCTGCCACAGGGGAACCCCCAGGAGAGGGACTCTAGAGCACAGCAGTGGGTTCCCTCAACTGGAATACACACCATCTAGTTAGTCCTGGGTGCCTATGGGCATGGCAAGCCACATATGCGGGCTCTTGGTCCAGTCACTGAGAGGCGTTACTTGAATAAGGTACTCACGCTGAGGGTCACAATGTGTGTTTGTGCCCAAGGCGGCCCTCACGCTTGGGCGTGGCCTCATGGGCCATGCCGTTTTCTCCTACACTGAAGGTTTGACTCACTGCCAGCAGCAAGGTTTCTTGCCAGGGGGAAGGAGGGGTTCTGACTTGTGCATTAGGTTCTCCCCTGTGCAGGGATTGGAGATAAGGTCTAGGTTCCGATGACTGAAAACCCAGGTTGGGAATGGATGGTGGCCTAAGGCAGTGGCGGGTCCAATGTGCAGGGTGTGCAGCCAGCTGTGTCGGTGTCTGTTGGAAGGTCTGGGCTCAGGCTATTTGCGACAGAGCATCAGTGTTTAAGGTAGCCTATGCAATTGGGGTGTTGCCGAGGGCCAAGCAGTTTGATCCTCATTTGGGGTTTCTGGGCAGCGCCATAGACAATGTTTTTCTCTTGGGAGGCAGGCACAGTGCTTCATTGTGGCCCCAGAATTCCCAGTAGGGAGGGTTTGTGGGCCAGGAGTGTGAGGACGGAAGTCTGAAAACACAAGCTAGTGTGAGGATTGGAACCAAGGGCAGAGCAGGCCCACTCTGCAGAGGCTGAATCAAAATCTCCTGCATCTGAAGTCAGGCTGAGGATCAGACGTTGGCTGAGGCTGGAGTATGTGTCCATGATGGCACCTTCATGAAGTGGGGGCCTCATGAGGCCAAGGAAGTTTTCCAACGCTGAGTTTGGAGGTTGCCCCAAACCACAAGGTTTCCTTCTGCGGGACATTCGAGTCCTGTTGCATGGCTCCAGGACATACCATACGGAAGGACTGGAGAGCAGGGTTCGAAGGATGGATCCCTGTACAGCATGCCTCGCATTCCCATTGGCTATTAGCGACAAGATATGTTTGATCTGCTGCCTCTGGAACACGCGACCCAGGGGGCTGAGTTGAAATGGCCTCTCCTGAGGATGCGTCATAATGTGCGTTTGGGTCCATGGAGACCTTGGAATGTGCTGGTTGTTCAGTGGCCCTGCGGAACTCTCCTACCTGAAGTGTTTGATACATCCCAGTAAGAAAGCTGCCCATGTGGAGATGAGAGAGGTTTGGTTTGGTGCCTCAGAAAAGCCCCATGTGCTGGTCTACGAAAACAGTCCTCTGAGAACGGAAACATGGAAACCAAAGCTAAGGTTCAGATTAGGGCCTGGGGGCCTGTCCATTTTAACCTTCTGTCTCTGGGGACACTGTCTGAGAGTCTAAGAGGAGATAGTTGCTCCGCTGGTGTCAGAGAGCCCCTCTTAGTCCAGGGGGGCCTACACTATTGATGGCCTCAGGGGCCTTGGAGCTTTTCCCTAACCTGTAGTGTTGTGGTCAATGGACTGGGCACACTTTCCTTGGAGAGGGCAGGCACAATCTTTCGCTGTGGCCCTAGAGGCCCTAGCCTGGAGGTGTGTGGGTCCAGGCTGTGGGCACAGAAGTCTGAATACACAAACTCAGCTTATGAGTGGCGCCTAGGGTATGGCAGGCCGAATGTACAGCCCGAGAGGGAGCTCCTGGGCCTCTGAAACAAGGGCGAGTGGGAGGCGTTCCTTCAGGCTTTTGTCTCTGGATGTTGTGTCCGGGAGAGCCGTGGATTGGAGCGGTGGCCTCAGGTACTGTGGACGAGTATTCCTCTCTGGGGATTTGTCCCAGCTCCCAAGAGTTTGGGGTCATTTTGTGGGAAGGGTGGAGTCGTGTTGTCTGGCTCATGGGTCTCTCCAAGAAAGGGATTCCAGAGCAGAGCTCCAGGTACGGGCGGGGCGACTGGAAAATTCAAACCGTGGTGAGGATTGGGTGCATAGGGGCTTGGCAAGCCCCATATGTGGGCTCTTGGTCCAGGCCCTGACAGGCCTTTCTTTGACATGGGGCTCATGCTGAGGATCACAGTGTGAATTTGTGCCCAAGCAGCACTCAAGTTTGGGCGTGGCATCAGGGGCCATGAAGGTTTCTCCCACCCTGAAGGTGTGACTCCATGCCAAGAGCAAGCTTGACAGCCATGGGGAAGGAGGAGTTCTGTTTTGTGCTTGCTATACCCAGCTGTGTGGAGAATTGATATAATGTCTAGGTTCAGATATCTGAAAACCAAGGTTAGGATGAGGTGACGGCATAAGACCATGGCGTGTCCGAAGTGCTGGGTGTGCGGCCAGCTGTCTCCTTGTCTGTCTGGACGTCTGGCTTCAGGCTGTGTCAGGCAGAGCATGAGTGCCCAGAGCAGCCTATCCAGTTCGGGTACCGTCGAGGCCCGAGCAGGTTGATCCTCATCTGGGTTTTCTGGAGAGCCCCACAGGGAAACGTTTTTCTTCCGTTGGGCAGATACTGGGCTGGGTTTTGGTTCCGGAGTTCCTAGTCCGGAGGGCTTGTTTGCCAGGAGTGTGAGGAAGGAAGTCTGAAAACACAAGCTAGCGTGTGGTTTGGGACCGAGGTCACGGCATGCCCACTCTGCAGAGGCTGAATCGGGATCTCCTGCACTGAGGTCATGTCAACTATGAGACGTGCCTCAGGCTAGAGTTCTTGTCCAGCATGGCCTCTTCCTGAAGGGTGTGGGGGCTTCATGAGGCCAGAAAGTTTTGCCTACGATGGGATTTGTGAACTGCTCCAAAACTGAAGGTTACCTTCTGCACGACAGTCGAGTCCTATTGGATGGTTCCAAGAGGCCCCATATGGAAAGACTCGAGAGCAGGTGTCTAAGCATGGATGCCTGGGAACGCCACCTCATATTCCCACTCTTTAGTCAGGACAAGGCAGGCTCAATCTGCGGGCTCCTGGGTGAGCTACCCAGAGGGGAGAGTTGAAATGGACTCTCCTGAAGATGAGTCCTACTGTGGCTTGGTGGCCTGGGAGACCTTGGAATGTGGAGGTGGCTCACGGACTCTGCAGGATTCTCCAACATGAGGTGTTTGACACGGCTCCAACAAGGAAACTTCCCATGTGGAGACGAGAGGAGTTCTGTTCCGTGCCTCAGGAAAGCCCCATACCCTGTTCTTCGAACCAAAGCCTCTGAGGAGTGACACCTGGAAACCAAAGTAAGAGTTGAGACTACGGCCTAAAGGCCTGTCCGTCTCAACCTTCTATCTCTGTTGTCATCTGTGTGCATGCATTCATGGATGTAGCTGCTCAGCTTGTGTCTGAATGCCCCTGTGAGTCCAGTGAGGCTCCCAGTAGTGGGATGTCCTCGGAGGCCTTGAGGTTTCTCATATTCTGGAGGTGTGTGGCCAAAGGAATGGACACAGTTTCCCAGGAGAGAGCAGGCACGGTCCTGTGGTATGGCTCCAGAGGACCCAGCCTAGAGGCTCTGTTTGCCAGGGCTGTGGGGACAGATGTCTGAAAAAGCAAACTTGGCTCAGCTAGGGGCCAATGTAATGGCAGGCCTGATCTCTAGTCCGTGAGGGGAGATCCTCTGGAAATCAAAGTAGGGCAAGTGGGAGGCAGTCACTCAGGATTTTGTCTCTGGGTGTTGCGTTTACAGTGTCCGGTCAGGGTAGGGGTTGTCTCAGAGGCTGAGGAAGAGCCTTCCTCTCAGGGGATTGTCCAAGCTCCCAAGTGTTTGTGTTCATTCTGTGGGAATGAAGAGTACTGTTTTCTGCCACAGGGGACCCCCCAGGAGAGGGACTCTAGAGCACAGCAGTGGGTTCCCTCAACTGGAATACACACCATCTAGTTAGTCCTGGGTGCCTATGGGCATGGCAAGCCACATATGCGGGCTCTTGGTCCAGTCACTGAGAGGCGTTACTTGAATAAGGTACTCACGCTGAGGGACACAATGTGTGTTTGTGCCCAAGGCGGCCCTCACGCTTGGGCGTGGCCTCATGGGCCATGCCGTTTTCTCCTACACTGAAGGTTTGACTCACTGCCAGCAGCAAGGTTTCTTGCCAGGGGGAAGGAGGGGTTCTGACTTGTGCATCAGGTTCCCCCCTGTGCAGGGATTGGAGATAAGGTCTAGGTTCCGATGACTGAAAACCCAGGTTGGGAATGGATGGTGGCCTAAGGCAGTGGCGGGTCCAATGTGCTGGGTGTGCAGCCAGCTGTGTCGGTGTCTGTTGGAAGGTCTGGGCTCAGGCTATTTGCGACAGAGCATCACTGTTTAAGGTAGCCTATGCAATTGGGGTGTTGCCGAGGGCCAAGCAGTTTGATCCTCATTTGGGGTTTCTGGGCAGCGCCATAGACAAGGTTTTTCTCTTGGGAGGCAGGCACAGTGCTTCATTGTGGCCCCAGAATTCCCAGTAGGGAGGGTTTGTGGGCCAGGAGTGTGAGGACGGAAGTCTGAAAACACAAGCTAGTGTGAGGATTGGAACCAAGGGCAGAGCAGGCCCACTCTGCAGAGGCTGAATCAAAATCTCCTGCATCTGAAGTCAGGCTGAGGATCAGACGTTGGCTGAGGCTGGAGTATGTGTCCATGATGGCACCTTCATGAAGTGGGGGCCTCATGAGGCCAAGGAAGTTTTCCCACGCTGAGTTTGGAGGTCGCCCCAAACCACAAGGTTTCCTTCTGCGGGACATTCGAGTCCTGTTGCATGGCTCCAGGACATACCATACGGAAGGACTGGAGAGCAGGGTTCGAAGGATGGATCCCTGTACAGCATGCCTCGCATTCCCATTGGCTATTAGCGACAAGATATGTTTGATCTGCTGCCTCTGGAACACGCGACCCAGGGGGCTGAGTTGAAATGGCCTCTCCTGAGGATGCGTCATAATGTGCGTTTGGGTCCATGGAGACCTTGGAATGTGCTGGTTGTTCAGTGGCCCTGCGGAACTCTCCTACCTGAAGTGTTTGATACATCCCAGTAAGAAAGCTGCCCATGTGGAGATGAGAGAGGTTTGGTTTGGTGCCTCAGAAAAGCCCCATGTGCTAGTCTACGAAAACAGTCCTCTGAGAACGGAAACATGGAAACCAAAGCTAAGGTTCAGATTAGGGCCTGGGGGCCTGTCCATTTCAACCTTCTGTCTCTGGGGACACTGTCTGAGAGTCTAAGTGGAGATAGTTGCTCCGCTGGTGTCAGAGAGCCCCTCTTAGTCCAGGGGGGCCTACACTATTGATGGCCTCAGGGGCCTTGGAGCTTTTCCCTAACCTGTAGTGTTGTGGTCAATGGACTGGGCACACTTTCCTTGGAGAGGGCAGGCACAATCTTTCGCTGTGGCCCTAGAGGCCCTAGCCTGGAGGTGTGTGGGTCCAGGCTGTGGGCACAGAAGTCTGAATACACAAACTCAGCTTATGAGTGGCGCCTAGGGTATGGCAGGCCGGATGTACAGCCCGAGAGGGAGCTCCTGGGCCTCTGAAACAAGGGCGAGTGGGAGGCGTTCCTTCAGGCTTTTGTCTCTGGATGTTGTGTCCGGGATAGCCGTGGATTGGAGCGGTGGCCTCAGGTACTGTGGACGAGTATCCCTCTCTGGGGATTTGTCCCAGCTCCCAAGAGTTTGGGGTCATTTTGTGGGAAGGGTGGAGTCGTGTTGTCTGGCTCATGGGTCTCTCCAAGAAAGGGATTCCAGAGCAGAGCTCCAGGTACGGGCGGGGCGACTGGAAAATTCAAACCGTGGTGAGGATTGGGTGCATAGGGGCTTGGCAAGCCCCATATGTGGGCTCTTGGTCCAGGCCCTGACAGGCCTTTCTTTGACATGGGGCTCATGCTGAGGATCACAGTGTGAATTTGTGCCCAAGCAGCACTCAAGTTTGGGCGTGGCATCAGGGGCCATGAAGGTTTCTCCCACCCTGAAGGTGTGACTCCATGCCAAGAGCAAGCTTGACAGCCATGGGGAAGGAGGAGTTCTGTTTTGTGCTTGCTATACCCAGCTGTGTGGAGAATTGATATAATGTCTAGGTTCAGATATCTGAAAACCAAGGTTAGGATGAGGTGACGGCATAAGACCATGGCGTGTCCGAAGTGCTGGGTGTGCGGCCAGCTGTCTCCTTGTCTGTCTGGACGTCTGGCTTCAGGCTGTGTCAGGCAGAGCATGAGTGCCCAGAGCAGCCTATCCAGTTCGGGTACCGTCGAGGCCCGAGCAGGTTGATCCTCATCTGGGTTTTCTGGAGAGCCCCACAGGGAAACGTTTTTCTTCCGTTGGGCAGACACTGGGCTGGGTTTTGGTTCCGGAGTTCCTAGTCCGGAGGGCTTGTTTGCCAGGAGTGTGAGGAAGGAAGTCTGAAAACACAAGCTAGCGTGAGGTTTGGGTCCGAGGTCACGGCATGCCCACTCTGCAGAGGCTGAATCGGGATCTCCTGCACTGAGGTCATGTCAACTATGAGACGTGCCTCAGGCTAGAGTTCTTGTCCAGCATGGCCTCTTCCTGAAGGGTTTGGGGGCTTCATGAGGCCAGAAAGTTTTGCCTACGATGGGATTTGTGAACTGCTCCAAAACTGAAGGTTACCTTCTGCACGACAGTCGAGTCCTATTGGATGGTTCCAAGAGGCCCCATATGGAAAGACTCGAGAGCAGGTGTCTAAGCTTGGATGCCTGGGAACGCCACCTCATACTCCCACTCTTTAGTCAGGAGAAGGCAGGCTCAATCTGCGGGCTCCTGGGTGAGCTACCCAGAGGGGAGAGTTGAAATGGACTCTCCTGAAGATGAGTCCTACTGTGGCTTGGTGGCCTGGGAGACCTTGGAATGTGGAGGTGGCTCAGGGACTCTGCAGGATTCTCCAACATGAGGTGTTTGACACGGCTCCAACAAGGAAACTTCCCATGTGGAGACGAGAGGAGTTCTGTTCCGTGCCTCAGGAAAGCCCCATACCCTGTTCTTCGAACCAAAGCCTCTGAGGAGTGACACCTGGAAACCAAAGTAAGAGTTGAGACTACGGCCTAAAGGCCTGTCCGGCTCAACCTTCTATCTCTGTTGTCATCTGTGTGCATGCATTCATGGATGTAGCTGCTCAGCTTGTGTCCGAATGCCCCTGTGAGTCCAGTGAGGCTCCCAGTAGTGGGATGTCCTCGGAGGCCTTGAGGTTTCTCATATTCTGGAGGTGTGTGGCCAAAGGAATGGACACAGTTTCCCAGGAGAGAGCAGGCACGGTCCTGTGGTATGGCTCCAGAGGACCCAGCCTAGAGGCTCTGTTTGCCAGGGCTGTGGGGACAGATGTCTGAAAAAGCAAACTTGGCTCAGCTAGGGGCCAATGTAATGGCAGGCCTGATCTCTAGTCCGTGAGGGGAGATCCTCTGGAAATCAAAGTAGGGCAAGTGGGAGGCAGTCACTCAGGATTTTGTCTCTGGGTGTTGCGTTTACAGTGTCCGGTCAGGGTAGGGGTTGTCTCAGAGGCCGAGGAAGAGCCTTCCTCTCAGGGGATTGTCCAAGCTCCCAAGTGTTTGTGTTCATTCTGTGGGAATGAAGAGTACTGTTTCCTGCCACAGGGGAACCCCCAGGAGAGGGACTCTAGAGCACAGCAGTGGGTTCCCTCAACTGGAATACACAACATCTAGTTAGTCCTGGGTGCCTATGGGCATGGCAAGCCACATATGCGGGCTCTTGGTCCAGTCACTGAGAGGCGTTACTTGAATAAGGTACTCACGCTGAGGGTCACAATGTGTGTTTGTGCCCAAGGCGGCCCTCACGCTTGGGCGTGGCCTCATGGGCCATGCCGTTTTCTCCTACACTGAAGGTTTGACTCACTGCCAGCAGCAAGGTTTCTTGCCAGGGGGAAGGAGGGGTTCTGACTTGTGCATCAGGTTCCCCCCTGTGCAGGGATTGGAGATAAGGTCTAGGTTCCGATGACTGAAAACCCAGGTTGGGAATGGATGGTGGCCTAAGGCAGTGGCGGGTCCAATGTGCTGGGTGTGCAGCCAGCTGTGTCGGTGTCTGTTGGAAGGTCTGGGCTCAGGCTATTTGCGACAGAGCATCACTGTTTAAGGTAGCCTATGCAATTGGGGTGTTGCCGAGGGCCAAGCAGTTTGATCCTCATTTGGGGTTTCTGGGCAGCGCCATAGACAAGGTTTTTCTCTTGGGAGGCAGGCACAGTGCTTCATTGTGGCCCCAGAATTCCCAGTAGGGAGGGTTTGTGGGCCAGGAGTGTGAGGACGGAAGTCTGAAAACACAAGCTAGTGTGAGGATTGGAACCAAGGGCAGAGCAGGCCCACTCTGCAGAGGCTGAATCAAAATCTCCTGCATCTGAAGTCAGGCTGAGGATCAGACGTTGGCTGAGGCTGGAGTATGTGTCCATGATGGCACCTTCATGAAGTGGGGGCCTCATGAGGCCAAGGAAGTTTTCCCACGCTGAGTTTGGAGGTCGCCCCAAACCACAAGGTTTCCTTCTGCGGGACATTCGAGTCCTGTTGCATGGCTCCAGGACATACCATACGGAAGGACTGGAGAGCAGGGTTCGAAGGATGGATCCCTGTACAGCATGCCTCGCATTCCCATTGGCTATTAGCGACAAGATATGTTTGATCTGCTGCCTCTGGAACACGCGACCCAGGGGGCTGAGTTGAAATGGCCTCTCCTGAGGATGCGTCATAATGTGCGTTTGGGTCCATGGAGACCTTGGAATGTGCTGGTTGTTCAGTGGCCCTGCGGAACTCTCCTACCTGAAGTGTTTGATACATCCCAGTAAGAAAGCTGCCCATGTGGAGATGAGAGAGGTTTGGTTTGGTGCCTCAGAAAAGCCCCATGTGCTGGTCTACGAAAACAGTCCTCTGAGAATGGAAACATGGAAACCAAAGCTAAGGTTCAGATTAGGGCCTGGGGGCCTGTCCATTTCAACCTTCTGTCTCTGGGGACACTGTCTGAGAGTCTAAGTGGAGATAGTTGCTCCGCTGGTGTCAGAGAGCCCCTCTTAGTCCAGGGGGGCCTACACTATTGATGGCCTCAGGGGCCTTGGAGCTTTTCCCTAACCTGTAGTGTTGTGGTCAATGGACTGGGCACACTTTCCTTGGAGAGGGCAGGCACAATCTTTCGCTGTGGCCCTAGAGGCCCTAGCCTGGAGGTGTGTGGGTCCAGGCTGTGGGCACAGAAGTCTGAATACACAAACTCAGCTTATGAGTGGCGCCTAGGGTATGGCAGGCCGGATGTACAGCCCGAGAGGGAGCTCCTGGGCCTCTGAAACAAGGGCGAGTGGGAGGCGTTCCTTCAGGCTTTTGTCTCTGGATGTTGTGTCCGGGATAGCCGTGGATTGGAGCGGTGGCCTCAGGTACTGTGGACGAGTATCCCTCTCTGGGGATTTGTCCCAGCTCCCAAGAGTTTGGGGTCATTTTGTGGGAAGGGTGGAGTCGTGTTGTCTGGCTCATGGGTCTCTCCAAGAAAGGGATTCCAGAGCAGAGCTCCAGGTACGGGCGGGGCGACTGGAAAATTCAAACCGTGGTGAGGATTGGGTGCATAGGGGCTTGGCAAGCCCCATATGTGGGCTCTTGGTCCAGGCCCTGACAGGCCTTTCTTTGACATGGGGCTCATGCTGAGGATCACAGTGTGAATTTGTGCCCAAGCAGCACTCAAGTTTGGGCGTGGCATCAGGGGGATGAAGGTTTCTCCCACCCTGAAGGTGTGACTCCATGCCAAGAGCAAGCTTGACAGCCATGGGGAAGGGGGAGTTCTGTTTTGTGCTTGCTATACCCAGCTGTGTGGAGAATTGATATAATGTCTAGGTTCAGATATCTGAAAACCAAGGTTAGGATGAGGTGACGGCATAAGACCATGGCGTGTCCGAAGTGCTGGGTGTGCGGCCAGCTGTCTCCTTGTCTGTCTGGACGTCTGGCTTCAGGCTGTGTCAGGCAGAGCATGAGTGCCCAGAGCAGCCTATCCAGTTCGGGTACCGTCGAGTCCCGAGCAGGTTGATCCTCACCTGGGTTTTCTGGAGAGCCCCACAGGGAAACGTTTTTCTTCCGTTGGGCAGACACTGGGCTGGGTTTTGGTTCTGGAGTTCCTAGTCTGGAGGGCTTGTTTGCCAGGAGTGTGAGGAAGGAAGTCTGAAAACACAAGCTAGCGTGAGGTTTGAGACCGAGGTCACGGCAGGCCCACTCTGCAGAGGCTGAATCGGGATCTCCTGCACTGAGGTCATGTCAACTATGAGACGTGCCTCAGGCTAGAGTTCTTGTCCAGCATGGCCTCTTCCTGAAGGGTGTGGGGGCTTCATGAGGCCAGAAAGTTTTGCCTACGATGGGATTTGTGAACTGCTCCAAAACTGAAGGTTACCTTCTGCACGACAGTCGAGTCCTATTGGATGGTTCCAAGAGGCCCCATATGGAAAGACTCGAGAGCAGGTGTCTAAGCATGGATGCCTGGGAACGCCACCTCATATTCCCACTCTTTAGTCAGGACAAGGCAGGCTCAATCTGCGGGCTCCTGGGTGAGCTACCCAGAGGGGAGAGTTGAAATGGACTCTCCTGAAGATGAGTCCTACTGTGGCTTGGTGGCCTGGGAGACCTTGGAATGTGGAGGTGGCTCACGGACTCTGCAGGATTCTCCAACATGAGGTGTTTGACACGGCTCCAACAAGGAAACTTCCCATGTGGAGACGAGAGGAGTTCTGTTCCGTGCCTCAGGAAAGCCCCATACCCTGTTCTTCGAACCAAAGCCTCTGAGGAGTGACACCTGGAAACCAAAGTAAGAGTTGAGACTACGGCCTAAAGGCCTGTCCGGCTCAACCTTCTATCTCTGTTGTCATCTGTGTGCATGCATTCATGGATGTAACTGCTCAGCTTGTGTCCGAATGCCCCTGTGAGTCCAGTGAGGCTCCCAGTAGTGGGATGTCCTCGGAGGCCTTGAGGTTTCTCATATTCTGGAGGTGTGTGGCCAAAGGAATGGACACAGTTTCCCAGGAGAGAGCAGGCACGGTCCTGTGGTATGGCTCCAGAGGACCCAGCCTAGAGGCTCTGTTTGCCAGGGCTGTGGGGACAGATGTCTGAAAAAGCAAACTTGGCTCAGCTAGGGGCCAATGTAATGGCAGGCCTGATCTCTAGTCCGTGAGGGGAGATCCTCTGGAAATCAAAGTAGGGCAAGTGGGAGGCAGTCACTCAGGATTTTGTCTCTGGGTGTTGCGTTTACAGTGTCCGGTCAGGGTAGGGGTTGTCTCAGAGGCCGAGGAAGAGCCTTCCTCTCAGGGGATTGTCCAAGCTCCCAAGTGTTTGTGTTCATTCTGTGGGAATGAAGAGTACTGTTTCCTGCCACAGGGGAACCCCCAGGAGAGGGACTCTAGAGCACAGCAGTGGGTTCCCTCAACTGGAATACACACCATCTAGTTAGACCTGGGTGCCTATGGGCATGGCAAGCCACATATGCGGGCTCTTGGTCCAGTCACTGAGAGGCGTTACTTGAATAAGGTACTCACGCTGAGGGTCACAATGTGTGTTTGTGCCCAAGGCGGCCCTCACGCTTGGGCGTGGCCTCATGGGCCATGCCGTTTTCTCCTACACTGAAGGTTTGACTCACTGCCAGCAGCAAGGTTTCTTGCCAGGGGGAAGGAGGGGTTCTGACTTGTGCATCAGGTTCCCCCCTGTGCAGGGATTGGAGATAAGGTCTAGGTTCCGATGACTGAAAACCCAGGTTGGGAATGGATGGTGGCCTAAGGCAGTGGCGGGTCCAATGTGCTGGGTGTGCAGCCAGCTGTGTCGGTGTCTGTTGGAAGGTCTGGGCTCAGGCTATTTGCGACAGAGCATCACTGTTTAAGGTAGCCTATGCAATTGGGGTGTTGCCGAGGGCCAAGCAGTTTGATCCTCATTTGGGGTTTCTGGGCAGCGCCATAGACAAGGTTTTTCTCCTGGGAGGCAGGCACAGTGCTTCATTGTGGCCCCAGAATTCCCAGTAGGGAGTGTTTGTGGGCCAGGAGTGTGAGGACGGAAGTCTGAAAACACAAGCTAGTGTGAGGATTGGAACCAAGGGCAGAGCAGGCCCACTCTGCAGAGGCTGAATCAAAATCTCCTGCATCTGAAGTCAGGCTGAGGATCAGACGTTGGCTGAGGCTGGAGTATGTGTCCATGATGGCACCTTCATGAAGTGGGGGCCTCATGAGGCCAAGGAAGTTTTCCCACGCTGAGTTTGGAGGTCGCCCCAAACCACAAGGTTTCCTTCTGCGGGACATTCGAGTCCTGTTGCATGGCTCCAGGACATACCATACGGAAGGACTGGAGAGCAGGGTTCGAAGGATGGATCCCTGTACAGCATGCCTCGCATTCCCATTGGCTATTAGAGACAAGATATATTTGATCTGCTGCCTCTGGAACACGCGACCCAGGGGGCTGAGTTGAAATGGCCTCTCCTGAGGATGCGTCATAATGTGCGTTTGGGTCCATGGAGACCTTGGAATGTGCTGGTTGTTCAGTGGCCCTGCGGAACTCTCCTACCTGAAGTGTTTGATACATCCCAGTAAGAAAGCTGCCCATGTGGAGATGAGAGAGGTTTGGTTTGGTGCCTCAGAAAAGCCCCATGTGCTGGTCTACGAAAACAGTCCTCTGAGAACGGAAACATGGAAACCAAAGCTAAGGTTCAGATTAGGGCCTGGGGGCCTGTCCATTTCAACCTTCTGTCTCTGGGGACACTGTCTGAGAGTCTAAGTGGAGATAGTTGCTCCGCTGGTGTCAGAGAGCCCCTCTTAGTCCAGGGGGGCCTACACTATTGATGGCCTCAGGGGCCTTGGAGCTTTTCCCTAACCTGTAGTGTTGTGGTCAATGGACTGGGCACACTTTCCTTGGAGAGGGCAGGCACAATCTTTCGCTGTGGCCCTAGAGGCCCTAGCCTGGAGGTGTGTGGGTCCAGGCTGTGGGCACAGAAGTCTGAATACACAAACTCAGCTTATGAGTGGCGCCTAGGGTATGGCAGGCCGGATGTACAGCCCGAGAGGGAGCTCCTGGGCCTCTGAAACAAGGGCGAGTGGGAGGCGTTCCTTCAGGCTTTTGTCTCTGGATGTTGTGTCTGGGATAGCCGTGGATTGGAGCGGTGGCCTCAGGTACTGTGGACGAGTATCCCTCTCTGGGGATTTGTCCCAGCTCCCAAGAGTTTGGGGTCATTTTGTGGGAAGGGTGGAGTCGTGTTGTCTGGCTCATGGGTCTCTCCAAGAAAGGGATTCCAGAGCAGAGCTCCAGGTACGGGCGGGGCAACTGGAAAATTCAAACCGTGGTGAGGATTGGGTGCATAGGGGCTTGGCAAGCCCCATATGTGGGCTCTTGGTCCAGGCCCTGACAGGCCTTTCTTTGACATGGGGCTCATGCTGAGGATCACAGTGTGAATTTGTGCCCAAGCAGCACTCAAGTTTGGGCGTGGCATCAGGGGCCATGAAGGTTTCTCCCACCCTGAAGGTGTGACTCCATGCCAAGAGCAAGCTTTACAGCCATGGGGAAGGAGGAGTTCTGTTTTGTGCTTGCTATACCCAGCTGTGTGGAGAATTGATATAATGTCTAGGTTCAGATATCTGAAAACCAAGGTTAGGATGAGGTGACGGCATAAGACCATGGCGTGTCCGAAGTGCTGGGTGTGCGGCCAGCTGTCTCCTTGTCTGTCTGGACGTCTGGCTTCAGGCTGTGTCAGGCAGAGCATGAGTGCCCAGAGCAGCCTATCCAGTTCGGGTACCGTCGAGGCCCGAGCAGGTTGATCCTCATCTGGGTTTTCTGGAGAGCCCCACAGGGAAACGTTTTTCTTCCGTTGGGCAGACACTGGGCTGGGTTTTGGTTCCGGAGTTCCTAGTCCAGAGGGCTTGTTTGCCAGGAGTGTGAGGAAGGAAGTCTGAAAACACAAGCTAGCGTGAGGTTTGGGACCGAGGTCACGGCATGCCCACTCTGCAGAGGCTGAATCGGGATCTCCTGCACTGAGGTCATGTCAACTATGAGACGTGCCTCAGGCTAGAGTTCTTGTCCAGCATGGCCTCTTCCTGAAGGGTGTGGGGGCTTCATGAGGCCAGAAAGTTTTGCCTACGATGGGATTTGTGAACTGCTCCAAAACTGAAGGTTACCTTCTGCACGACAGTCGAGTCCTATTGGATGGTTCCAAGAGGCCCCATATGGAAAGACTCGAGAGCAGGTGTCTAAGCATGGATGCCTGGGAACGCCACCTCATATTCCCACTCTTTAGTAAGGAGAAGGCAGGCTCAATCTGCGGGCTCCTGGGTGAGCTACCCAGAGGGGAGAGTTGAAATGGACTCTCCTGAAGATGAGTCCTACGGTGGCTTGGTGGCCGGGGAGACCTTGGAATGTGGAGGTGGCTCAGGGACTCTGCAGGATTCTCCAACATGAGGTGTTTGACACGGCTCCAACAAGGAAACTTCCCATGTGGAGACGAGAGGAGTTCTGTTCCGTGCCTCAAGAAAGCCCCATACCCTGTTCTTCGAACCAAAGCCTCTGAGGAGTGACACCTGGAAACCAAAGTAAGAGTTGAGACTACGGCCTAAAGGCCTGTCCGGCTCAACCTTCTATCTCTGTTGTCATCTGTGTGCATGCATTCATGGATGTAGCTGCTCAGCTTGTGTCCGAATGCCCCTGTGAGTCCAGTGAGGCTCCCAGTAGTGGGATGTCCTCGGAGGCCTTGAGGTTTCTCATATTCTGGAGGTGTGTGGCCAAAGGAATGGACACAGTTTCCCAGGAGAGAGCAGGCACGGTCCTGTGGTATGGCCCCAGAGGACCCAGCCTAGAGGCTCTGTTTGCCAGGGCTGTGGGGACAGATGTCTGAAAAAGCAAACTTGGCTCAGCTAGGGGCCAATGTAATGGCAGGCCTGATCTCTAGTCCGTGAGGGGAGATCCTCTGGAAATCAAAGTAGGGCAAGTGGGAGGCAGTCACTCAGGATTTTGTCTCTGGGTGTTGCGTTTACAGTGTCCGGTCAGGGTAGGGGTTGTCTCAGAGGCCGAGGAAGAGCCTTCCTCTCAGGGGATTGTCCAAGCTCCCAAGTGTTTGTGTTCATTCTGAGGGAATGAAGAGTACTGTTTCCTGCCACAGGGGAACCCCCAGGAGAGGGACTCTAGAGCACAGCAGTGGGTTCCCTCAACTGGAATACACACCATCTAGTTAGTCCTGGGTGCCTATGGGCATGGCAAGCCACATATGCGGGCTCTTGGTCCAGTCACTGAGAGGCGTTACTTGAATAAGGTATTCACGCTGAGGGTCACAATGTGTGTTTGTGCCCAAGGCGGCCCTCACGCTTGGGCGTGGCCTCATGGGCCATGCCGTTTTCTCCTACACTGAAGGTTTGACTCACTGCCAGCAGCAAGGTTTCTTGCCAGGGGGAAGGAGGGGTTCTGACTTGTGCATCAGGTTCCCCCCTGTGCAGGGATTGGAGATAAGGTCTAGGTTCCGATGACTGAAAACCCAGGTTGGGAATGGATGGTGGCCTAAGGCAGTGGCGGGTCCAATGTGCTGGGTGTGCAGCCAGCTGTGTCGGTGTCTGTTGGAAGGTCTGGGCTCAGGCTATTTGCGACAGAGCATCACTGTTTAAGGTAGCCTATGCAATTGGGGTGTTGCCGAGGGCCAAGCAGTTTGATCCTCATTTGGGGTTTCTGGGCAGCGCCATAGACAAGGTTTTTCTCCTGGGAGGCAGGCACAGTGCTTCATTGTGGCCCCAGAATTCCCAGTAGGGAGGGTTTGTGGGCCAGGAGTGTGAGGACGGAAGTCTGAAAACACAAGCTAGTGTGAGGATTGGAACCAAGGGCAGAGCAGGCCCACTCTGCAGAGGCTGAATCAAAATCTCCTGCATCTGAAGTCAGGCTGAGGATCAGACGTTGGCTGAGGCTGGAGTATGTGTCCATGATGGCACCTTCATGAAGTGGGGGCCTCATGAGGCCAAGGAAGTTTTCCCACGCTGAGTTTGGAGGTTGCCCCAAACCACAAGGTTTCCTTCTGCGGGACATTCGAGTCCTGTTGCATGGCTCCAGGACATACCATACGGAAGGACTGGAGAGCAGGGTTCGAAGGATGGATCCCTGTACAGCATGCCTCGCATTCCCATTGGCTATTAGCGACAAGATATGTTTGATCTGCTGCCTCTGGAACACGCGACCCAGGGGGCTGAGTTGAAATGGCCTCTCCTGAGGATGAGTCATAATGTGCGTTTGGGTCCATGGAGACCTTGGAATGTGCTGGTTGTTCAGTGGCCCTGCGGAACTCTCCTACCTGAAGTGTTTGATACATCCCAGTAAGAAAGCTGCCCATGTGGAGATGAGAGACGTTTGGTTTGGTGCCTCAGAAAAGCCCCATGTGCTGGTCTACGAAAACAGTCCTCTGAGAACGGAAACATGGAAACCAAAGCTAAGGTTCAGATTAGGGCCTGGGGGCCTGTCCATTTCAACCTTCTGTCTCTGGGGACACTGTCTGAGAGTCTAAGTGGAGATAGTTGCTCCGCTGGTGTCAGAGAGCCCCTCTTAGTCCAGGGGGGCCTACACTATTGATGGCCTCAGGGGCCTTGGAGCTTTTCCCTAACCTGTAGTGTTGTGGTCAATGGACTGGGCACACTTTCCTTGGAGAGGGCAGGCACAATCTTTTGCTGTGGCCCTAGAGGCCCTAGCCTGGAGGTGTGTGGGTCCAGGCTGTGGGCACAGAAGTCTGAATACACAAACTCAGCTTATGAGTGGCGCCTAGGGTATGGCAGGCCGGATGTACAGCCCGAGAGGGAGCTCCTGGGCCTCTGAAACAAGGGCGAGTGGGAGGCGTTCCTTCAGGCTTTTGTCTCTGGATGTTGTGTCCGGGATAGCCGTGGATTGGAGCGGTGGCCTCAGGTACTGTGGACGAGTATCCCTCTCTGGGGATTTGTCCTAGCTCCCAAGAGTTTGGGGTCATTTTGTGGGAAGGGTGGAGTCGTGTTGTCTGGCTCATGGGTCTCTCCAAGAAAGGGATTCCAGAGCAGAGCTCCAGGTACGGGCGGGGCGACTGGAAAATTCAAACCGTGGTGAGGATTGGGTGCATAGGGGCTTGGCAAGCCCCATATGTGGGCTCTTGGTCCAGGCCCTGACAGGCCTTTCTTTGACATGGGGCTCATGCTGAGGATCACAGTGTGAATTTGTGCCCAAGCAGCACTCAAGTTTGGGCGTGGCATCAGGGGCCATGAAGGTTTCTCCCACCCTGAAGGTGTGACTCCATGCCAAGAGCAAGCTTGACAGCCATGGGGAAGGAGGAGTTCTGTTTTGTGCTTGCTATACCCAGCTGTGTGGAGAATTGATATAATGTCTAGGTTCAGATATCTGAAAACCAAGGTTAGGATGAGGTGACGGCATAAGACCATGGCATGTCCGAAGTGCTGGGTGTGCGGCCAGCTGTCTCCTTGTCTGTCTGGACGTCTGGCTTCAGGCTGTGTCAGGCAGAGCATGAGTGCCCAGAGCAGCCTATCCAGTTCGGGTACCATCGAGGCCCGAGCAGGTTGATCCTCATCTGGGTTTTCTGGAGAGCCCCACAGGGAAACGTTTTTCTTCCGTTGGGCAGACACTGGGCTGGGTTTTGGTTCTGGAGTTCCTAGTCCGGAGGGCTTGTTTGCCAGGAGTGTGAGGAAGGAAGTCTGAAAACACAAGCTAGAGTGAGGTTTGGGACCGAGGTCACGGCATGCCCACTCTGCAGAGGCTGAATCGGGATCTCCTGCACTGAGGTCATGTCAACTATGAGACGTGCCTCAGGCTAGAGTTCTTGTCCAGCATGGCCTCTTCCTGAAGGGTGTGGGGGCTTCATGAGGCCAGAAAGTTTTGCCTACGATGGGATTTGTGAACTGCTCCAAAACTGAAGGTTACCTTCTGCACGACAGTCGAGTCCTATTGGATGGTTCCAAGAGGCCCCATATGGAAAGACTCGAGAGCAGGTGTCTAAGCATGGATGCCTGGGAACGCCACCTCATATTCCCACTCTTTAGTCAGGACATGGCAGGCTCAATCTGCGGGCTCCTGGGTGAGCTACCCAGAGGGGAGAGTTGAAATGGACTCTCCTGAAGATGAGTCCTACTGTGGCTTGGTGGCCTGGGAGACCTTGGAATGTGGAGGTGGCTCAGGGACTCTGCAGGATTCTCCAACATGAGGTGTTTGACACGGCTCCAACAAGGAAACTTCCCATGTGGAGACGAGAGGAGTTCTGTTCAGTGCCTCAGGAAAGCCCCATACCCTGTTCTTCGAACCAAAGCCTCTGAGGAGTGACACCTGGAAACCAAAGCAAGAGTTGAGACTACGGCCTAAAGGCCTGTCCGGCTCAACATTCTATCTCTGTTGACATCTGTGTGCATGCATTCATGGATGTAGCTGCTCAGCTTGTGTCCGAATGCCCCTGTGAGTCCAGTGAGGCTCCCAGTAGTGGGATGTCCTCGGAGGCCTTGAGGTTTCTCATATTCTGGAGGTGTGTGGCCAAAGGAATGGACACAGTTTCCCAGGAGAGAGCAGGCACGGTCCTGTGGTATGGCTCCAGAGGACCCAGCCTAGAGGCTCTGTTTGCCAGGGCTGTGGGGACAGATGTCTGAAAAAGCAAACTTGGCTCAGCTAGGGGCCAATGTAATGGCAGGCCTGATCTCTAGTCCGTGAGGGGAGATCCTCTGGAAATCAAAGTAGGGCAAGTGGGAGGCAGTCACTCAGGATTTTGTCTCTGGGTGTTGCGTTTACAGTGTCCGGTCAGAGTAGGGGTTGTCTCAGAGGCCGAGGAAGAGCCTTCCTCTCAGGGGATTGTCCAAGCTCCCAAGTGTTTGTGTTCATTCTGTGGGAATGAAGAGTACTGTTTCCTGCCACAGGGGAACCCCCAGGAGAGGGACTCTAGAGCACAGCAGTGGGTTCCCTCAACTGGAATACACACCATCTAGTTAGTCCTGGGTGCCTATGGGCATGGCAAGCCACATATGCGGGCTCTTGGTCCAGTCACTGAGAGGCGTTACTTGAATAAGGTACTCACGCTGAGGGTCACAATGTGTGTTTGTGCCCAAGGCGGCCCTCACGCTTGGGCGTGGCCTCATGGGCCATGCCGTTTTCTCCTACACTGAAGGTTTGACTCACTGCCAGCAGCAAGGTTTCTTGCCAGGGGGAAGGAGGGGTTCTGACTTGTGCATCAGGTTCCCCCCTGTGCAGGGATTGGAGATAAGGTCTAGGTTCCGATGACTGAAAACCCAGGTTGGGAATGGATGGTGGCCTAAGGCAGTGGCGGGTCCAATGTGCTGGGTGTGCAGCCAGCTGTGTCGGTGTCTGTTGGAAGGTCTGGGCTCAGGCTATTTGCGACAGAGCATCACTGTTTAAGGTAGCCTATGCAATTGGGGTGTTGCCGAGGGCCAAGCAGTTTGATCCTCATTTGGGGTTTCTGGGCAGCGCCATAGACAAGGTTTTTCTCTTGGGAGGCAGGCACAGTGCTTCATTGTGGCCCCAGAATTCCCAGTAGGGAGGGTTTGTGGGCCAGGAGTGTGAGGACGGAAGTCTGAAAACACAAGCTAGTGTGAGGATTGGAACCAAGGGCAGAGCAGGCCCACTCTGCAGAGGCTGAATCAAAATCTCCTGCATCTGAAGTCAGGCTGAGGATCAGACGTTGGCTGAGGCTGGAGTATGTGTCCATGATGGCACCTTCATGAAGTGGGGGCCTCATGAGGCCAAGGAAGTTTTCCCACGCTGAGTTTGGAGGTTGCCCCAAACCACAAGGTTTCCTTCTGCGGGACATTCGAGTCCTGTTGCATGGCTCCAGGACATACCATACGGAAGGACTGGAGAGCAGGGTTCGAAGGATGGATCCCTGTACAGCATGCCTCGCATTCCCATTGGCTATTAGCGACAAGATATGTTTGATCTGCTGCCTCTGGAACACGCGACCCAGGGGGCTGAGTTGAAATGGCCTCTCCTGAGGATGCGTCATAATGTGCGTTTGGGTCCATGGAGACCTTGGAATGTGCTGGTTGTTCAGTGGCCCTGCGGAACTCTCCTACCTGAAGTGTTTGATACATCCCAGTAAGAAAGCTGCCCATGTGGAGATGAGAGACGTTTGGTTTGGTGCCTCAGAAAAGCCCCATGTGCTGGTCTACGAAAACAGTCCTCTGAGAACGGAAACATGGAAACCAAAGCTAAGGTTCAGATTAGGGCCTGGGGGACTGTCCATTTCAAAATTCTGTCTCTGGGGACACTGTCTGAGAGTCTAAGTGGAGATAGTTGCTCCGCTGGTGTCAGAGAGCCCCTCTTAGTCCAGGGGGGCCTACACTATTGATGGCCTCAGGGGCCTTGGAGCTTTTCCCTAAACTGTAGTGTTGTGGTCAATGGACTGGGCACACTTTCCTTGGAGAGGGCAGGCACAATCTTTTGCTGTGGCCCTAGAGGCCCTAGCCTGGAGGTGTGTGGGTCCAGGCTGTGGGCACAGAAGTCTGAATACACAAACTCAGCTTATGAGTGGCGCCTAGGGTATGGCAGGCCGGATGTACAGCCCGAGAGGGAGCTCCTGGGCCTCTGAAACAAGGGCGAGTGGGAGGCGTTCCTTCAGGCTTTTGTCTCTGGATGTTGTGTCCGGGATAGCCGTGGATTGGAGCGGTGGCCTCAGGTACTGTGGACGAGTATCCCTCTCTGGGGATTTGTCCCAGCTCCCAAGAGTTTGGGGTCATTTTGTGGGAAGGGTGGAGTCGTGTTGTCTGGCTCATGGGTCTCTCCAAGAAAGGGATTCCAGAGCAGAGCTCCAGGTACGGGCGGGGCGACTGGAAAATTCAAACCGTGGTGAGGATTGGGTGCATAGGGGCTTGGCAAGCCCCATATGTGGGCTCTTGGTCCAGGCCCTGACAGGCCTTTCTTTGACATGGGGCTCATGCTGAGGATCACAGTGTGAATTTGTGCCCAAGCAGCACTCAAGTTTGGGCGTGGCATCAGGGGCCATGAAGGTTTCTCCCACCCTGAAGGTGTGACTCCATGCCAAGAGCAAGCTTGACAGCCATGGGGAAGGGGGAGTTCTGTTTTGTGCTTGCTATACCCAGCTGTGTGGAGAATTGATATAATGTCTAGGTTCAGATATCTGAAAACCAAGGTTAGGATGAGGTGACGGCATAAGACCATGGCGTGTCCGAAGTGCTGGGTGTGCGGCCAGCTGTCTCCTTGTCTGTCTGGACGTCTGGCTTCAGGCTGTGTCAGGCAGAGCATGAGTGCCCAGAGCAGCCTATCCAGTTCGGGTACCGTCGAGGCCCGAGCAGGTTGATCCTCATCTGGGTTTTCTGGAGAGCCCCACAGGGAAACGTTTTTCTTCCGTTGGGCAGACACTGGGCTGGGTTTTGGTTCTGGAGTTCCTAGTCCGGAGGGCTTGTTTGCCAGGAGTGTGAGGAAGGAAGTCTGAAAACACAAGCTAGCGTGAGGTTTGGGACCGAGGTCACGGCATGCCCACTCTGCAGAGGCTGAATCGGGATCTCCTGCACTGAGGTCATGTCAACTATGAGACGTGCCTCAGGCTAGAGTTCTTGTCCAGCATGGCCTCTTCCTGAAGGGTGTGGGGGCTTCATGAGGCCAGAAAGTTTTGCCTACGATGGGATTTGTGAACTGCTCCAAAACTGAAGGTTACCTTCTGCACGACAGTCGAGTCCTATTGGATGGTTCCAAGAGGCCCCATATGGAAAGACTCGAGAGCAGGTGTCTAAGCATGGATGCCTGGGAACGCCACCTCATATTCCCACTCTTTAGTCAGGACATGGCAGGTTCAATCTGCGGGCTCCTGGGTGAGCTACCCAGAGGGGAGAGTTGAAATGGACTCTCCTGAAGATGAGTCCTACTGTGGCTTGGTGGCCTGGGAGACCTTGGAATGTGGAGGTGGCTCAGGGACTCTGCAGGATTCTCCAACATGAGGTGTTTGACACGGCTCCAACAAGGAAACTTCCCATGTGGAGACGAGAGGAGTTCTGTTCCGTGCCTCAGGAAAGCCCCATACCCTGTTCTTCGAACCAAAGCCTCTGAGGAGTGACACCTGGAAACCAAAGTAAGAGTTGAGACTACGGCCTAAAGGCCTGTCCGGCTCAACCTTCTATCTCTGTTGTCATCTGTGTGCATGCATTCATTGATGTAGCTGCTCAGCTTGTGTCCGAATGCCCCTGTGAGTCCAGTGAGGCTCCCAGTAGTGGGATGTCCTCGGAGGCCTTGAGGTTTCTCATATTCTGGAGGTGTGTGGCCAAAGGAATGGACACAGTTTCCCAGGAGAGAGCAGGCACGGTCCTGTGGTATGGCTCCAGAGGACCCAGCCTAGAGGCTGTGTTTGCCAGGGCTGTGGGGACAGATGTCTGAAAAAGCAAACTTGGCTCAGCTAGGGGCCAATGTAATGGCAGGCCTGATCTCTAGTCCGTGAGGGGAGATCCTCTGGAAATCAAAGTAGGGCAAGTGGGAGGCAGTCACTCAGGATTTTGTCTCTGGGTGTTGCGTTTACAGTGTCCGGTCAGGGTAGGGGTTGTCTCAGAGGCCGAGGAAGAGCCTTCCTCTCAGGGGATTGTCCAAGCTCCCAAGTGTTTGTGTTCATTCTGTGGGAATGGAGAGTACTGTTTCCTGCCACAGGGGAACCCCCAGGAGAGGGACTCTAGAGCACAGCAGTGGGTTCCCTCAACTGGAATACACACCATCTAGTTAGTCCTGGGTGCCTATGGGCATGGCAAGCCACATATGCGGGCTCTTGGTCCAGTCACTGAGAGGCGTTACTTGAATAAGGTACTCACGCTGAGGGTCACAATGTGTGTTTGTGCCCAAGGCGGCCCTCACGCTTGGGCGTGGCCTCATGGGCCATGCCGTTTTCTCCTACACTGAAGGTTTGACTCACTGCCAGCAGCAAGGTTTCTTGCCATGGGGAAGGAGGGGTTCTGACTTGTGCATCAGGTTCCCCCCTGTGCAGGGATTGGAGATAAGGTCTAGGTTCCGATGACTGAAAACCCAGGTTGGGAATGGATGGTGGCCTAAGGCAGTGGCGGGTCCAATGTGCTGGGTGTGCAGCCAGCTGTGTCGGTGTCTGTTGGAAGGTCTGGGCTCAGGCTATTTGCGACAGAGCATCACTGTTTAAGGTAGCCTATGCAATTGGGGTGTTGCCGAGGGCCAAGCAGTTTGATCCTCATTTGGGGTTTCTGGGCAGCGCCATAGACAATGTTTTTCTCTTGGGAGGCAGGCACAGTGCTTCATTGTGGCCCCAGAATTCCCAGTAGGGAGGGTTTGTGGGCCAGGAGTGTGAGGACGGAAGTCTGAAAACACAAGCTAGTGTGAGGATTGGAACCAAGGGCAGAGCAGGCCCACTCTGCAGAGGCTGAATCAAAATCTCCTGCATCTGAAGTCAGGCTGAGGATCAGACGTTGGCTGAGGCTGGAGTATGTGTCCATGATGGCACCTTCATGAAGTGGGGGCCTCATGAGGCCAAGGAAGTTTTCCCACGCTGAGTTTGGAGGTTGCCCCAAACCACAAGGTTTCCTTCTGCGGGACATTCGAGTCCTGTTGCATGGCTCCAGGACATACCATACGGAAGGACTGGAGAGCAGGGTTCGAAGGATGGATCCCTGTACAGCATGCCTCGCATTCCCATTGGCTATTAGCGACAAGATATGGTTGATCTGCTGCCTCTGGAACACGCGACCCAGGGGGCTGAGTTGAAATGGCCTCTCCTGAGGATGCGTCATAATGTGCGTTTGGGTCCATGGAGACCTTGGAATGTGCTGGTTGTTCAGTGGCCCTGCGGAACTCTCCTACCTGAAGTGTTTGATACATCCCAGTAAGAAAGCTGCCCATGTGGAGATGAGAGAGGTTTGGTTTGGTGCCTCAGAAAAGCCCCATGTGCTGGTCTACGAAAACAGTCCTCTGAGAACGGAAACATGGAAACCAAAGCTAAGGTTCAGATTAGGGCCTGGGGGACTGTCCATTTTAAAATTCTGTCTCTGGGGACACTGTCTGAGAGTCTAAGTGGAGATAGTTGCTCCGCTGGTGTCAGAGAGCCCCTCTTAGTCCAGGGGGGCCTACACTATTGATGGCCTCAGGGGCCTTGGAGCTTTTCCCTAAACTGTAGTGTTGTGGTCAATGGACTGGGCACACTTTCCTTGGAGAGGGCAGGCACAATCTTTCGCTGTGGCCCTAGAGGCCCTAGCCTGGAGGTGTGTGGGTCCAGGCTGTGGGCACAGAAGTCTGAATACACAAACTCAGCTTATGAGTGGCGCCTAGGGTATGGCAGGCCGGATGTACAGCCCGAGAGGGAGCTCCTGGGCCTCTGAAACAAGGGCGAGTGGGAGGCGTTCCTTCAGGCTTTTGTCTCTGGATGTTGTGTCCGGGATAGCCGTGGATTGGAGCGGTGGCCTCAGGTACTGTGGACGAGTATCCCTCTCTGGGGATTTGTCCCAGCTCCCAAGAGTTTGGGGTCATTTTGTGGGAAGGGTGGAGTCGTGTTGTCTGGCTCATGGGTCTCTCCAAGAAAGGGATTCCAGAGCAGAGCTCCAGGTACGGGCGGGGCGACTGGAAAATTCAAACCGTGGTGAGGATTGGGTGCATAGGGGCTTGGCAAGCCCCATATGTGGGCTCTTGGTCCAGGCCCTGACAGGCCTTTCTTTGACATGGGGCTCATGCTGAGGATCACAGTGTGAATTTGTGCCCAAGCAGCACTCAAGTTTGGGCGTGGCATCAGGGGCCATGAAGGTTTCTCCCACCCTGAAGGTGTGACTCCATGCCAAGAGCAAGCTTGACAGCCATGGGGAAGGGGGAGTTCTGTTTTGTGCTTGCTATACCCAGCTGTGTGGAGAATTGATATAATGTCTAGGTTCAGATATCTGAAAACCAAGGTTAGGATGAGGTGACGGCATAAGACCATGGCGTGTCCGAAGTGCTGGGTGTGCGGCCAGCTGTCTCCTTGTCTGTCTGGACGTCTGGCTTCAGGCTGTGTCAGGCAGAGCATGAGTGCCCAGAGCAGCCTATCCAGTTCGGGTACCGTCGAGGCCCGAGCAGGTTGATCCTCATCTGGGTTTTCTGGAGAGCCCCACAGGGAAACGTTTTTCTTCCGTTGGGCAGACACTGGGCTGGGTTTTGGTTCTGGAGTTCCTAGTCCGGAGGGCTTGTTTGCCAGGAGTGTGAGGAAGGAAGTCTGAAAACACAAGCTAGCGTGAGGTTTGGGACCGAGGTCACGGCATGCCCACTCTGCAGAGGCTGAATCGGGATCTCCTGCACTGAGGTCATGTCAACTATGAGACGTGCCTCAGGCTAGAGTTCTTGTCCAGCATTGCCTCTTCCTGAAGGGTGTGGGGGCTTCATGAGGCCAGAAAGTTTTGCCTACGATGGGATTTGTGAACTGCTCCAAAACTGAAGGTTACCTTCTGCACGACAGTCGAGTCCTATTGGATGGTTCCAAGAGGCCCCATATGGAAAGACTCGAGAGCAGGTGTCTAAGCATGGATGCCTGGGAACGCCACCTCATATTCCCACTCTTTAGTCAGGACATGGCAGGTTCAATCTGCGGGCTCCTGGGTGAGCTACCCAGAGGGGAGAGTTGAAATGGACTCTCCTGAAGATGAGTCCTACTGTGGCTTGGTGGCCTGGGAGACCTTGGAATGTGGAGGTGGCTCAGGGACTCTGCAGGATTCTCCAACATGAGGTGTTTGACACGGCTCCAACAAGGAAACTTCCCATGTGGAGACGAGAGGAGTTCTGTTCCGTGCCTCAGGAAAGCCCCATACCCTGTTCTTCGAACCAAAGCCTCTGAGGAGTGACACCTGGAAACCAAAGTAAGAGTTGAGACTACGGCCTAAAGGCCTGTCCGGCTCAACCTTCTATCTCTGTTGTCATCTGTGTGCATGCATTCATTGATGTAGCTGCTCAGCTTGTGTCCGAATGCCCCTGTGAGTCCAGTGAGGCTCCCAGTAGTGGGATGTCCTCGGAGGCCTTGAGGTTTCTCATATTCTGGAGGTGTGTGGCCAAAGGAATGGACACAGTTTCCCAGGAGAGAGCAGGCACGGTCCTGTGGTATGGCTCCAGAGGACCCAGCCTAGAGGCTGTGTTTGCCAGGGCTGTGGGGACAGATGTCTGAAAAAGCAAACTTGGCTCAGCTAGGGGCCAATGTAATGGCAGGCCTGATCTCTAGTCCGTGAGGGGAGATCCTCTGGAAATCAAAGTAGGGCAAGTGGGAGGCAGTCACTCAGGATTTTGTCTCTGGGTGTTGCGTTTACAGTGTCCGGTCAGGGTAGGGGTTGTCTCAGAGGCCGAGGAAGAGCCTTCCTCTCAGGGGATTGTCCAAGCTCCCAAGTGTTTGTGTTCATTCTGTGGGAATGGAGAGTACTGTTTCCTGCCACAGGGGAACCCCCAGGAGAGGGACTCTAGAGCACAGCAGTGGGTTCCCTCAACTGGAATACACACCATCTAGTTAGTCCTGGGTGCCTATGGGCATGGCAAGCCACATATGCGGGCTCTTGGTCCAGTCACTGAGAGGCGTTACTTGAATAAGGTACTCACGCTGAGGGTCACAATGTGTGTTTGTGCCCAAGGCGGCCCTCACGCTTGGGCGTGGCCTCATGGGCCATGCCGTTTTCTCCTACACTGAAGGTTTGACTCACTGCCAGCAGCAAGGTTTCTTGCCATGGGGAAGGAGGGGTTCTGACTTGTGCATCAGGTTCCCCCCTGTGCAGGGATTGGAGATAAGGTCTAGGTTCCGATGACTGAAAACCCAGGTTGGGAATGGATGGTGGCCTAAGGCAGTGGCGGGTCCAATGTGCTGGGTGTGCAGCCAGCTGTGTCGGTGTCTGTTGGAAGGTCTGGGCTCAGGCTATTTGCGACAGAGCATCACTGTTTAAGGTAGCCTATGCAATTGGGGTGTTGCCGAGGGCCAAGCAGTTTGATCCTCATTTGGGGTTTCTGGGCAGCGCCATAGACAATGTTTTTCTCTTGGGAGGCAGGCACAGTGCTTCATTGTGGCCCCAGAATTCCCAGTAGGGAGGGTTTGTGGGCCAGGAGTGTGAGGACGGAAGTCTGAAAACACAAGCTAGTGTGAGGATTGGAACCAAGGGCAGAGCAGGCCCACTCTGCAGAGGCTGAATCAAAATCTCCTGCATCTGAAGTCAGGCTGAGGATCAGACGTTGGCTGAGGCTGGAGTATGTGTCCATGATGGCACCTTCATGAAGTGGGGGCCTCATGAGGCCAAGGAAGTTTTCCCACGCTGAGTTTGGAGGTTGCCCCAAACCACAAGGTTTCCTTCTGCGGGACATTGGAGTCCTGTTGCATGGCTCCAGGACATACCATACGGAAGGACTGGAGAGCAGGGTTCGAAGGATGGATCCCTGTACAGCATGCCTCGCATTCCCATTGGCTATTAGCGACAAGATATGTTTGATCTGCTGCCTCTGGAACACGCGACCCAGGGGGCTGAGTTGAAATGTCCTCTCCTGAGGATGCGTCATAATGTGCGTTTGGGTCCATGGAGACCTTGGAATGTGCTGGTTGTTCAGTGGCCCTGCGGAACTCTCCTACCTGAAGTGTTTGATACATCCCAGTAAGAAAGCTGCCCATGTGGAGATGAGAGAGGTTTGGTTTGGTGCCTCAGAAAAGCCCCATGTGCTGGTCTACGAAAACAGTCCTCTGAGAACGGAAACATGGAAACCAAAGCTAAGGTTCAGATTAGGGCCTGGGGGCCTGTCCATTTCAACCTTCTGTCTCTGGGGACACTGTCTGAGAGTCTAAGTGGAGATAGTTGCTCCGCTGGTGTCAGAGAGCCCCTCTTAGTCCAGGGGGGCCTACACTATTGATGGCCTCAGGGGCCTTGGAGCTTTTCCCTAACCTGTAGTGTTGTGGTCAATGGACTGGGCACACTTTCCTTGGAGAGGGCAGGCACAATCTTTCGCTGTGACCCTAGAGGCCCTAGCCTGGAGGTGTGTGGGTCCAGGCTGTGGGCACAGAAGTCTGAATACACAAACTCAGCTTATGAGTGGCGCCTAGGGTATGGCAGGCCGGATGTACAGCACGAGAGGGAGCTCCTGGGCCTCTGAAACAAGGGCGAGTGGGAGGCGTTCCTTCAGGCTTTTGTCTCTGGATGTTGTGTCCGGGATAGCCGTGGATTGGAGCGGTGGCCTCAGGTACTGTGGACGAGTATCCCTCTCTGGGGATTTGTCCCAGCTCCCAAGAGTTTGGGGTCATTTTGTGGGAAGGGTGGAGTCGTGTTGTCTGGCTCATGGGTCTCTCCAAGAAAGGGATTCCAGAGCAGAGCTCCAGGTACGGGCGGGGCGACTGGAAAATTCAAACCGTGGTGAGGATTGGGTGCATAGGGGCTTGGCAAGCCCCATATGTGGGCTCTTGGTCCAGGCCCTGACAGGCCTTTCTTTGACATGGGGCTCATGCTGAGGATCACAGTGTGAATTTGTGCCCAAGCAGCACTCAAGTTTGGGCGTGGCATCAGGGGCCATGAAGGTTTCTCCCACCCTGAAGGTGTGACTCCATGCCAAGAGCAAGCTTTACAGCCATGGGGAAGGAGGAGTTCTGTTTTGTGCTTGCTATACCCAGCTGTGTGGAGAATTGATATAATGTCTAGGTTCAGATATCTGAAAACCAAGGTTAGGATGAGGTGACGGCATAAGACCATGGCGTGTCTGAAGTGCTGGGTGTGCGGCCAGCTGTCTCCTTGTCTGTCTGGACGTCTGGCTTCAGGCTGTGTCAGGCAGAGCATGAGTGCCCAGAGCAGCCTATCCAGTTCGGGTACCGTCGAGGCCCGAGCAGGTTGATCCTCATCTGGGTTTTCTGGAGAGCCCCACAGGGAAACGTTTTTCTTCCGTTGGGCAGACACTGGGCTGGGTTTTGGTTCTGGAGTTCCTAGTCCGGAGGGCTTGTTTGCCAGGAGTGTGAGGAAGGAAGTCTGAAAACACAAGCTAGCGTGAGGTTTGGGACCGAGGTCACGGCATGCCCACTCTGCATAGGCTGAATCGGGATCTCCTGCACTGAGGTCATGTCAACTATGAGACGTGCCTCAGGCTAGAGTTCTTGTCCAGCATGGCCTCTTCCTGAAGGGTGTGGGGGCTTCATGAGGCCAGAAAGTTTTGCCTACGATGGGATTTGTGAACTGCTCCAAAACTGAAGGTTACCTTCTGCACGACAGTCGAGTCCTATTGGATGGTTCCAAGAGGCCCCATATGGAAAGACTCGAGAGCAGGTGTCTAAGCATGGATGCCTGGGAACGCCACCTCATATTCCCACTCTTTAGTCAGGACAAGGCAGGCTCAATCTGCGGGCTCCTGGGTGAGCTACCCAGAGGGGAGAGTTGAAATGGACTCTCCTGAAGATGAGTCCTACTGTGGCTTGGTGGCCTGGGAGACCTTGGATTGTGGAGGTGGCTCAGGGACTCTGCAGGATTCTCCAACATGAGGTGTTTGACACGGCTCCAACAAGGAAACTTCCCATGTGGAGACGAGAGGAGTTCTGTTCCGTGCCTCAGGAAAGCCCCATACCCTGTTCTTCGAACCAAAGCCTCTGAGGAGTGACACCTGGAAACCAAAGTAAGAGTTGAGACTACGGCCTAAAGGCCTGTCCGGCTCAACCTTCTATCTCTGTTGTCATCTGTGTGCATGCATTCATGGATGTAGCTGCTCAGCTTGTGTCCGAATGCCACTGTGAGTCCAGTGAGGCTCCCAGTAGTGGGATGTCCTCGGAGGCCTTGAGGTTTCTCATATTCTGGAGGTGTGTGGCCAAAGGAATGGACACAGTTTCCCAGGAGAGAGCAGGCACGGTCCTGTGGTATGGCTCCAGAGGACCCAGCCTAGAGGCTCTGTTTGCCAGGGCTGTGGGGACAGATGTCTGAAAAAGCAAACTTGGCTCAGCTAGGGGCCAATGTAATGGCAGGCCTGATCTCTAGTCCGTGTGGGGAGATCCTCTGGAAATCAAAGTAGGGCAAGTGGGAGGCAGTCACTCAGGATTTTGTCTCTGGGTGTTGCGGTTACAGTGTCCGGTCAGGGTAGGGGTTGTCTCAGAGGCCGAGGAAGAGCCTTCCTCTCAGGGGATTGTCCAAGCTCCCAAGTGTTTGTGTTCATTCTGTGGGAATGAAGAGTACTGTTTCCTGCCACAGGGGAACCCCCAGGAGAGGGACTCTAGAGCACAGCAGTGGGTTCCCTCAACTGGAATACACACCATCTAGTTAGTCCTGGGTGCCTATGGGCATGGCAAGCCACATATGGGGGCTCTTGGTCCAGTCACTGAGAGGCGTTACTTGAATAAGGTACTCACGCTGAGGGTCACAATGTGTGTTTGTGCCCAAGGCGGCCCTCACGCTTGGGCGTGGCCTCATGGGCCATGCCGTTTTCTCCTACACTGAAGGTTTGACTCACTGCCAGCAGCAAGGTTTCTTGCCAGGGGGAAGGAGGGGTTCTGACTTGTGCATCAGGTTCCCCCCTGTGCAGGGATTGGAGATAAGGTCTAGGTTCCGATGACTGAAAACCCAGGTTGGGAATGGATGGTGGCCTAAGGCAGTGGCGGGTCCAATGTGCTGGGTGTGCAGCCAGCTGTGTCGGTGTCTGTTGGAAGGTCTGGGCTCAGGCTATTTGCGACAGAGCATCACTGTTTAAGGTAGCCTATGCAATTGGGGTGTTGCCGAGGGCCAAGCAGTTTGATCCTCATTTGGGGTTTCTGGGCAGCGCCATAGACAATGTTTTTCTCTTGGGAGGCAGGCACAGTGCTTCATTGTGGCCCCAGAATTCCCAGTAGGGAGGGTTTGTGGGCCAGGAGTGTGAGGACGGAAGTCTGAAAACACAAGCTAGTGTGAGGATTGGAACCAAGGGCAGAGCAGGCCCACTCTGCAGAGGCTGAATCAAAATCTCCTGCATCTGAAGTCAGGCTGAGGATCAGACGTTGGCTGAGGCTGGAGTATGTGTCCATGATGGCACCTTCATGAAGTGGGGGCCTCATGAGGCCAAGGAAGTTTTCCCACGCTGAGTTTGGAGGTTGCCCCAAACCACAAGGTTTCCTTCTGCGGGACATTCGAGTCCTGTTGCATGGCTCCAGGACATACCATACGGAAGGACTGGAGAGCAGGGTTCGAAGGATGGATCCCTGTACAGCATGCCTCGCATTCCCATTGGCTATTAGCGACAAGATATGTTTGATCTGCTGCCTCTGGAACACGCGACCCAGGGGGCTGAGTTGAAATGGCCTCTCCTGAGGATGCGTCATAATGTGCGTTTGGGTCCATGGAGACCTTGGAATGTGCTGGTTGTTCAGTGGCCCTGCGGAACTCTCCTACCTGAAGTGTTTGATACATCCCAGTAAGAAAGCTGCCCATGTGGAGATGAGAGAGGTTTGGTTTGGTGCCTCAGAAAAGCCCCATGTGCTGGTCTACGAAAACAGTCCTCTGAGAACGGAAACATGGAAACCAAAGCTAAGGTTCAGATTAGGGCCTGGGGGACTGTCCATTTCAAAATTCTGTCTCTGGGGACACTGTCTGAGAGTCTAAGTGGAGATAGTTGCTCCGCTGGTGTCAGAGAGCCCCTCTTAGTCCAGGGGGGCCTACACTATTGATGGCCTCAGGGGCCTTGGAGCTTTTCCCTAAACTGTAGTGTTGTGGTCAATGGACTGGGCACACTTTCCTTGGAGAGGGCAGGCACAATCTTTCGCTGTGGCCCTAGAGGCCCTAGCCTGGAGGTGTGTGGGTCCAGGCTGTGGGCACAGAAGTCTGAATACACAAACTCAGCTTATGAGTGGCGCCTGGGGTATGGCAGGCCGGATGTACAGCCCGAGAGGGAGCTCCTGGGCCTCTGAAACAAGGGCTAGTGGGAGGCGTTCCTTCAGGCTTTTGTCTCTGGATGTTGTGTCCGGGATAGCCGTGGATTGGAGCGGTGGCCTCAGGTACTGTGGACGAGTATCCCTCTCTGGGGATTTGTCCCAGCTCCCAAGAGTTTGGGGTCATTTTGTGGGAAGGGTGGAGTCGTGTTGTCTGGCTCATGGGTCTCTCCAAGAAAGGGATTCCAGAGCAGAGCTCCAGGTACGGGCGGGGCGACTGGAAAATTCAAACCTTGGTGAGGATTGGGTGCATAGGGGCTTGGCAAGCCCCATATGTGGGCTCTTGGTCCAGGCCCTGACAGGCCTTTCTTTGACATGGGGCTCATGCTGAGGATCACAGTGTGAATTTGTGCCCAAGCAGCACTCAAGTTTGGGCGTGGCATCAGGGGCCATGAAGGTTTCTCCCACCCTGAAGGTGTGACTCCATGCCAAGAGCAAGCTTGACAGCCATGGGGAAGGAGGAGTTCTGTTTTGTGCTTGCTATACCCAGCTGTGTGGAGAATTGATATAATGTCTAGGTTCAGATATCTGAAAACCAAGGTTAGGATGAGGTGACGGCATAAGACCATGGCGTGTCCGAAGTGCTGGGTGTGCGGCCAGCTGTCTCCTTGTCTGTCTGGACGTCTGGCTTCAGGCTGTGTCAGGCAGAGCATGAGTGCCCAGAGCAGCCTATCCAGTTCGGGTACCGTCGAGGCCCGAGCAGGTTGATCCTCATCTGGGTTTTCTGGAGAGCCCCACAGGGAAACGTTTTTCTTCCGTTGGGCAGACACTGGGCTGGGTTTTGGTTCTGGAGTTCCTAGTCCGGAGGGCTTGTTTGCCAGGAGTGTGAGGAAGGAAGTCTGAAAACACAAGCTAGCGTGAGGTTTGGGACCGAGGTCACGGCATGCCCACTCTGCATAGGCTGAATCGGGATCTCCTGCACTGAGGTCATGTCAACTATGAGACGTGCCTCAGGCTAGAGTTCTTGTCCAGCAAGGCCTCTTCCTGAAGGGTGTGGGGGCTTCATGAGGCCAGAAAGTTTTGCCTACGATGGGATTTGTGAACTGCTCCAAAACTGAAGGTTACCTTCTGCACGACAGTCGAGTCCTATTGGATGGTTCCAAGAGGCCCCATATGGAAAGACTCGAGAGCAGGTGTCTAAGCATGGATGCCTGGGAACGCCACCTCATATTCCCACTCTTTAGTCAGGACAAGGCAGGCTCAATCTGCGGGCTCCTGGGTGAGCTACCCAGAGGGGAGAGTTGAAATGGACTCTCCTGAAGATGAGTCCTACTGTGGCTTGGTGGCCTGGGAGACCTTGGAATGTGGAGGTGGCTCAGGGACTCTGCAGGATTCTCCAACATGAGGTGTTTGACACGGCTCCAACAAGGAAACTTCCCATGTGGAGACGAGAGGAGTTCTGTTCCGTGCCTCAGGAAAGCCCCATACCCTGTTCTTCGAACCAAAGCCTCTGAGGAGTGACACCTGGAAACCAAAGTAAGAGTTGAGACTACGGCCTAAAGGCCTGTCCGGCTCAACCTTCTATCTCTGTTGTCATCTGTGTGCATGCATTCATGGATGTAGCTGCTCAGCTTGTGTCCGAATGCCCCTGTGAGTCCAGTGAGGCTCCCAGTAGTGGGATGTCCTCGGAGGCCTTGAGGTTTCTCATATTCTGGAGGTGTGTGGCCAAAGGAATGGACACAGTTTCCCAGGAGAGAGCAGGCACGGTCCTGTGGTATGGCTCCAGAGGACCCAGCCTAGAGGCTCTGTTTGCCAGGGCTGTGGGGACAGATGTCTGAAAAAGCAAACTTGGCTCAGCTAGGGGCCAATGTAATGGCAGGCCTGATCTCTAGTCCGTGAGGGGAGATCCTCTGGAAATCAAAGTAGGGCAAGTGGGAGGCAGTCACTCAGGATTTTGTCTCTGGGTGTTGCGTTTACAGTGTCCGGTCAGGGTAGGGGTTGTCTCAGAGGCCGAGGAAGAGCCTTCCTCTCAGGGGATTGTCCAAGCTCCCAAGTGTTTGTGTTCATTCTGTGGGAATGAAGAGTACTGTTTCCTGCCACAGGGGAACCCCCAGGAGAGGGACTCTAGAGCACAGCAGTGGGTTCCCTCAACTGGAATACACACCATCTAGTTAGTCCTGGGTGCCTATGGGCATGGCAAGCCACATATGCGGGCTCTTGGTCCAGTCACTGAGAGGCGTTACTTGAATAAGGTACTCACGCTGAGGGTCACAATGTGTGTTTGTGCCCAAGGCGGCCCTCACGCTTGGGCGTGGCTTCATGGGCCATGCCGTTTTCTCCTACACTGAAGGTTTGACTCACTGCCAGCAGCAAGGTTTCTTGCCAGGGGGAAGGAGGGGTTCTGACTTGTGCATCAGGTTCCCCCCTGTGCAGGGATTGGAGATAAGGTCTAGGTTCCGATGACTGAAAACCCAGGTTGGGAATGGATGGTGGCCTAAGGCAGTGGCGGGTCCAATGTGCTGGGTGTGCAGCCAGCTGTGTCGGTGTCTGTTGGAAGGTCTGGGCTCAGGCTATTTGCGACAGAGCATCACTGTTTAAGGTAGCCTATGCAATTGGGGTGTTGCCGAGGGCCAAGCAGTTTGATCCTCATTTGAGGTTTCTGGGCAGCGCCATAGACAATGTTTTTCTCTTGGGAGGCAGGCACAGTGCTTCATTGTGGCCCCAGAATTCCCAGTAGGGAGGGTTTGTGGGCCAGGAGTGTGAGGACGGAAGTCTGAAAACACAAGCTAGTGTGAGGATTGGAACCAAGGGCAGAGCAGGCCCACTCTGCAGAGGCTGAATCAAAATCTCCTGCATCTGAAGTCAGGCTGAGGATCAGACGTTGGCTGAGGCTGGAGTATGTGTCCATGATGGCACCTTCATGAAGTGGGGGCCTCATGAGGCCAAGGAAGTTTTCCCACGCTGAGTTTGGAGGTTGCCCCAAACCACAAGGTTTCCTTCTGCGGGACATTCGAGTCCTGTTGCATGGCTCCAGGACATACCATACGGAAGGACTGGAGAGCAGGGTTCGAAGGATGGATCCCTGTACAGCATGCCTCGCATTCCCATTGGCTATTAGCGACAAGATATGTTTGATCTGCTGCCTCTGGAACACGCGACCCAGGGGGCTGAGTTGAAATGGCCTCTCCTGAGGATGCGTCATAATGTGCGTTTGGGTCCATGGAGACCTTGGAATGTGCTGGTTGTTCAGTGGCCCTGCGGAACTCTCCTACCTGAAGTGTTTGATACATCCCAGTAAGAAAGCTGCCCATGTGGAGATGAGAGAGGTTTGGTTTGGTGCCTCAGAAAAGCCCCATGTGCTGGTCTACGAAAACAGTCCTCTGAGAACGGAAACATGGAAACCAAAGCTAAGGTTCAGATTAGGGCCTGGGGGCCTGTCCATTTCAACCTTCTGTCTCTGGGGACACTGTCTGAGAGTCTAAGTGGAGATAGTTGCTCCGCTGGTGTCAGAGAGCCCCTCTTAGTCCAGGGGGGCCTACACTATTGATGGCCTCAGGGGCCTTGGAGCTTTTCCCTAACCTGTAGTGTTGTGGTCAATGGACTGGGCACACTTTCCTTGGAGAGGGCAGGCACAATCTTTCGCTGTGACCCTAGAGGCCCTAGCCTGGAGGTGTGTGGGTCCAGGCTGTGGGCACAGAAGTCTGAATACACAAACTCAGCTTATGAGTGGCGCCTAGCGTATGGCAGGCCGGATGTACAGCCCGAGAGGGAGCTCCTGGGCCTCTGAAACAAGGGCGAGTGGGAGGCGTTCCTTCAGGCTTTTGTCTCTGGATGTTGTGTCCGGGATAGCCGTGGATTGGAGCGGTGGCCTCAGGTACTGTGGACGAGTATCCCTCTCTGGGGATTTGTCCCAGCTCCCAAGAGTTTGGGGTCATTTTGTGGGAAGGGTGGAGTCGTGTTGTCTGGCTCATGGGTCTCTCCAAGAAAGGGATTCCAGAGCAGAGCTCCAGGTACGGGCGGGGCGACTGGAAAATTCAAACCGTGGTGAGGATTGGGTGCATAGGGGCTTGGCAAGCCCCATATGTGGGCTCTTGGTCCAGGCCCTGACAGGCCTTTCTTTGACATGGGGCTCATGCTGAGGATCACAGTGTGAATTTGTGCCCAAGCAGCACTCAAGTTTGGGCGTGGCATCAGGGGCCATGAAGGTTTCTCCCACCCTGAAGGTGTGACTCCATGCCAAGAGCAAGCTTGACAGCCATGGGGAAGGAGGAGTTCTGTTTTGTGCTTGCTATACCCAGCTGTGTGGAGAATTGATATAATGTCTAGGTTCAGATATCTGAAAACCAAGGTTAGGATGAGGTGACGGCATAAGACCATGGCGTGTCCGAAGTGCTGGGTGTGCGGCCAGCTGTCTCCTTGTCTGTCTGGACGTCTGGCTTCAGGCTGTGTCAGGCAGAGCATGAGTGCCCAGAGCAGCCTATCCAGTTCGGGTACCGTCGAGGCCCGAGCAGGTTGATCCTCATCTGGGTTTTCTGGAGAGCCCCACAGGGAAACGTTTTTCTTCCGTTGGGCAGACACTGGGCTGGGTTTTGGTTCTGGAGTTCCTAGTCCGGAGGGCTTGTTTGCCAGGAGTGTGAGGAAGGAAGTCTGAAAACACAAGCTAGCGTGAGGTTTGGGACCGAGGTCACGGCATGCCCACTCTGCATAGGCTGAATCGGGATCTCCTGCACTGAGGTCATGTCAACTATGAGACGTGCCTCAGGCTAGAGTTCTTGTCCAGCATGGCCTCTTCCTGAAGGGTGTGGGGGCTTCATGAAGCCAGAAAGTTTTGCCTACGATGGGATTTGTGAACTGCTCCAAAACTGAAGGTTACCTTCTGCACGACAGTCGAGTCCTATTGGATGGTTCCAAGAGGCCCCATATGGAAAGACTCGAGAGCAGGTGTCTAAGCATGGATGCCTGGGAACGCCACCTCATATTCCCACTCTTTAGTCAGGACAAGGCAGGCTCAATCTGCGGGCTCCTGGGTGAGCTACCCAGAGGGGAGAGTTGAAATGGACTCTCCTGAAGATGAGTCCTACTGTGGCTTGGTGGCCTGGGAGACCTTGGATTGTGGAGGTGGCTCAGGGACTCTGCAGGATTCTCCAACATGAGGTGTTTGACACGGCTCCAACAAGGAAACTTCCCATGTGGAGACGAGAGGAGTTCTGTTCCGTGCCTCAGGAAAGCCCCATACCCTGTTCTTCGAACCAAAGCCTCTGAGGAGTGACACCTGGAAACCAAAGTAAGAGTTGAGACTACGGCCTAAAGGCCTGTCCGGCTCAACCTTCTATCTCTGTTGTCATCTGTGTGCATGCATTCATGGATGTAGCTGCTCAGCTTGTGTCCGAATGCCCCTGTGAGTCCAGTGAGGCTCCCAGTAGTGGGATGTCCTCGGAGGCCTTGAGGTTTCTCATATTCTGGAGGTGTGTGGCCAAAGGAATGGACACAGTTTCCCAGGAGAGAGCAGGCACGGTCCTGTGGTATGGCTCCAGAGGACCCAGCCTAGAGGCTGTGTTTGCCAGGGCTGTGGGGACAGATGTCTGAAAAAGCAAACTTGGCTCAGCTAGGGGCCAATGCAATGGCAGGCCTGATCTCTAGTCCGTGAGGGGAGATCCTCTGGAAATCAAAGTAGGGCAAGTGGGGGGCAGTCACTCAGGATTTTGTCTCTGGGTGTTGCGTTTACAGTGTCCGGTCAGGGTAGGGGTTGTCTCAGAGGCCGAGGAAGAGCCTTCCTCTCAGGGGATTGTCCAAGCTCCCAAGTGTTTGTGTTCATTCTGTGGGAATGAAGAGTACTGTTTCCTGCCACAGGGGAACCCCCAGGAGAGGGACTCTAGAGCACAGCAGTGGGTTCCCTCAACTGGAATACACACCATCTAGTTAGTCCTGGGTGCCTATGGGCATGGCAAGCCACATATGGGGGCTCTTGGTCCAGTCACTGAGAGGCGTTACTTGAATAAGGTACTCACGCTGAGGGTCACAATGTGTGTTTGTGCCCAAGGCGGCCCTCACGCTTGGGCGTGGCCTCATGGGCCATGCCGTTTTCTCCTACACTGAAGGTTTGACTCACTGCCAGCAGCAAGGTTTCTTGCCAGGGGGAAGGAGGGGTTCTGACTTGTGCATCAGGTTCCCCCCTGTGCAGGGATTGGAGATAAGGTCTAGGTTCCGATGACTGAAAACCCAGGTTGGGAATGGATGGTGGCCTAAGGCAGTGGCGGGTCCAATGTGCTGGGTGTGCAGCCAGCTGTGTCGGTGTCTGTTGGAAGGTCTGGGCTCAGGCTATTTGCGACAGAGCATCACTGTTTAAGGTAGCCTATGCAATTGGGGTGTTGCCGAGGGCCAAGCAGTTTGATCCTCATTTGGGGATTCTGGGCAGCGCCATAGACAATGTTTTTCTCTTGGGAGGCAGGCACAGTGCTTCATTGTGGCCCCAGAATTCCCAGTAGGGAGGGTTTGTGGGCCAGGAGTGTGAGGACGGAAGTCTGAAAACACAAGCTAGTGTGAGGATTGGAACCAAGGGCAGAGCAGGCCCACTCTGCAGAGGCTGAATCAAAATCTCCTGCATCTGAAGTCAGGCTGAGGATCAGACGTTGGCTGAGGCTGGAGTATGTGTCCATGATGGCACCTTCATGAAGTGGGGGCCTCATGAGGCCAAGGAAGTTTTCCCACGCTGAGTTTGGAGGTTGCCCCAAACCACAAGGTTTCCTTCTGCGGGACATTCGAGTCCTGTTGCATGGCTCCAGGACATACCATACGGAAGGACTGGAGAGCAGGGTTCGAAGGATGGATCCCTGTACAGCATGCCTCGCATTCCCTTTCGCTATTAGCGACAAGATATGTTTGATCTGCTGCCTCTGGAACACGCGACCCAGGGGGCTGAGTTGAAATGGCCTCTCCTGAGGATGCGTCATAATGTGCGTTTGGGTCCATGGAGACCTTGGAATGTGCTGGTTGTTCAGTGGCCCTGCGGAACTCTCCTACCTGAAGTGTTTGATACATCCCAGTGAGAAAGCTGCCCATGTGGAGATGAGAGAGGTTTGGTTTGGTGCCTCAGAAAAGCCCCATGTGCTGGTCTACGAAAACAGTCCTCTGAGAACGGAAACATGGAAACCAAAGCTAAGGTTCAGATTAGGGCCTGGGGGACTGTCCATTTCAAAATTCTGTCTCTGGGGACACTGTCTGAGAGTCTAAGTGGAGATAGTTGCTCCGCTGGTGTCAGAGAGCCCCTCTTAGTCCAGGGGGGCCTACACTATTGATGGCCTCAGGGGCCTTGGAGCTTTTCCCTAAACTGTAGTGTTGTGGTCAATGGACTGGGCACACTTTCCTTGGAGAGGGCAGGCACAATCTTTCGCTGTGGCCCTAGAGGCCCTAGCCTGGAGGTGTGTGGGTCCAGGCTGTGGGCACAGAAGTCTGAATACACAAACTCAGCTTATGAGTGGCGCCTAGGGTATGGCAGGCCGGATGTACAGCCCGAGAGGGAGCTCCTGGGCCTCTGAAACAAGGGCGAGTGGGAGGCGTTCCTTCAGGCTTTTGTCTCTGGATGTTGTGTCCGGGATAGCCGTGGATTGGAGCGGTGGCCTCAGGTACTGTGGACGAGTATCCCTCTCTGGGGATTTGTCCCAGCTCCCAAGAGTTTGGGGTCATTTTGTGGGAAGGGTGGAGTCGTGTTGTCTGGCTCATGGGTCTCTCCAAGAAAGGGATTCCAGAGCAGAGCTCCAGGTACGGGCGGGGCGACTGGAAAATTCAAACCGTGGTGAGGATTGGGTGCATAGGGGCTTGGCAAGCCCCATATGTGGGCTCTTGGTCCAGGCCCTGACAGGCCTTTCTTTGACATGGGGCTCATGCTGAGGATCACAGTGTGAATTTGTGCCCAAGCAGCACTCAAGTTTGGGCGTGGCATCAGGGGCCATGAAGGTTTCTCCCACCCTGAAGGTGTGACTCCATGCCAAGAGCAAGCTTGACAGCCATGGGGAAGGAGGAGTTCTGTTTTGTGCTTGCTATACCCAGCTGTGTGGAGAATTGATATAATGTCTAGGTTCAGATATCTCAAAACCAAGGTTAGGATGAGGTGACGGCATAAGACCATGGCGTGTCCGAAGTGCTGGGTGTGCGGCCAGCTGTCTCCTTGTCTGTCTGGACGTCTGGCTTCAGGCTGTGTCAGGCAGAGCATGAGTGCCCAGAGCAGCCTATCCAGTTCGGGTACCGTCGAGGCCCGAGCAGGTTGATCCTCATCTGGGTTTTCTGGAGAGCCCCACAGGGAAACGTTTTTCTTCCGTTGGGCAGACACTGGGCTGGGTTTTGGTTCTGGAGTTCCTAGTCCGGAGGGCTTGTTTGCCAGGAGTGTGAGGAAGGAAGTCTGAAAACACAAGCTAGCGTGAGGTTTGGGACCGAGGTCACGGCATGCCCACTCTGCAGAGGCTGAATCGGGATCTCCTGCACTGAGGTCATGTCAACTATGAGACGTGCCTCAGGCTAGAGTTCTTGTCCAGCAAGGCCTCTTCCTGAAGGGTGTGGGGGCTTCATGAGGCCAGAAAGTTTTGCCTACGATGGGATTTGTGAACTGCTCCAAAACTGAAGGTTACCTTCTGCACGACAGTCGAGTCCTATTGGATGGTTCCAAGAGGCCCCATATGGAAAGACTCGAGAGCAGGTGTCTAAGCATGGATGCCTGGGAACGCCACCTCATATTCCCACTCTTTAGTCAGGACAAGGCAGGCTCAATCTGCGGGCTCCTGGGTGAGCTACCCAGAGGGGAGAGTTGAAATGGACTCTCCTGAAGATGAGTCCTACTGTGGCTTGGTGGCCTGGGAGACCTTGGAATGTGGAGGTGGCTCAGGGACTCTGCAGGATTCTCCAACATGAGGTGTTTGACACGGCTCCAACAAGGAAACTTCCCATGTGGAGACGAGAGGAGTTCTGTTCCGTGCCTCAGGAAAGCCCCATACCCTGTTCTTCGAACCAAAGCCTCTGAGGAGTGACACCTGGAAACCAAAGTAAGAGTTGAGACTACGGCCTAAAGGCCTGTCCGGCTCAACCTTCTCTCTCTGTTGTCATCTGTGTGCATGCATTCATGGATGTAGCTGCTCAGCTTGTGTCCGAATGCCCCTGTGAGTCCAGTGAGGCTCCCAGTAGTGGGATGTCCTCGGAGGCCTTGAGGTTTCTCATATTCTGGAGGTGTGTGGCCAAAGGAATGGACACAGTTTCCCAGGAGAGAGCAGGCACGGTCCTGTGGTATGGCTCCAGAGGACCCAGCCTAGAGGCTCTGTTTGCCAGGGCTGTGGGGACAGATGTCTGAAAAAGCAAACTTGGCTCAGCTAGGGGCCAATGTAATGGCAGGCCTGATCTCTAGTCCGTGAGGGGAGATCCTCTGGAAATCAAAGTAGGGCAAGTGGGAGGCAGTCACTCAGGATTTTGTCTCTGGGTGTTGCGTTTACAGTGTCCGGTCAGAGTAGGGGTTGTCTCAGAGGCCGAGGAAGAGCCTTCCTCTCAGGGGATTGTCCAAGCTCCCAAGTGTTTGTGTTCATTCTGTGGGAATGAAGAGTACTGTTTCCTGCCACAGGGGAACCCCCAGGAGAGGGACTCTAGAGCACAGCAGTGGGTTCCCTCAACTGGAATACACACCATCTAGTTAGTCCTGGGTGCCTATGGGCATGGCAAGCCACATATGCGGGCTCTTGGTCCAGTCACTGAGAGGCGTTACTTGAATAAGGTACTCACGCTGAGGGTCACAATGTGTGTTTGTGCCCAAGGCGGCCCTCACGCTTGGGCGTGGCCTCATGGGCCATGCCGTTTTCTCCTACACTGAAGGTTTGACTCACTGCCAGCAGCAAGGTTTCTTGCCAGGGGGAAGGAGGGGTTCTGACTTGTGCATCAGGTTCCCCCCTGTGCAGGGATTGGAGATAAGGTCTAGGTTCCGATGACTGAAAACCCAGGTTGGGAATGGATGGTGGCCTAAGGCAGTGGCGGGTCCAATGTGCTGGGTGTGCAGCCAGCTGTGTCGGTGTCTGTTGGAAGGTCTGGGCTCAGGCTATTTGCGACAGAGCATCACTGTTTAAGGTAGCCTATGCAATTGGGGTGTTGCCGAGGGCCAAGCAGTTTGATCCTCATTTGAGGTTTCTGGGCAGCGCCATAGACAATGTTTTTCTCTTGGGAGGCAGGCACAGTGCTTCATTGTGGCCCCAGAATTCCCAGTAGGGAGGGTTTGTGGGCCAGGAGTGTGAGGACGGAAGTCTGAAAACACAAGCTAGTGTGAGGATTGGAACCAAGGGCAGAGCAGGCCCACTCTGCAGAGGCTGAATCAAAATCTCCTGCATCTGAAGTCAGGCTGAGGATCAGACGTTGGCTGAGGCTGGAGTATGTGTCCATGATGGCACCTTCATGAAGTGGGGGCCTCATGAGGCCAAGGAAGTTTTCCCACGCTGAGTTTGGAGGTTGCCCCAAACCACAAGGTTTCCTTCTGCGGGACATTCGAGTCCTGATGCATGGCTCCAGGACATACCATACGGAAGGACTGGAGAGCAGGGTTCGAAGGATGGATCCCTGTACAGCATGCCTCGCATTCCCATTGGCTATTAGCGACAAGATATGTTTGATCTGCTGCCTCTGGAACACGCGACCCAGGGGGCTGAGTTGAAATGGCCTCTCCTGAGGATGCGTCATAATGTGCGTTTGGGTCCATGGAGACCTTGGAATGTGCTGGTTGTTCAGTGGCCCTGCGGAACTCTCCTACCTGAAGTGTTTGATACATCCCAGTAAGAAAGCTGCCCATGTGGAGATGAGAGAGGTTTGGTTTGGTGCCTCAGAAAAGCCCCATGTGCTGGTCTACGAAAACAGTCCTCTGAGAACGGAAACATGGAAACCAAAGCTAAGGTTCAGATTAGGGCCTGGGGGACTGTCCATTTCAAAATTCTGTCTCTGGGGACACTGTCTGAGAGTCTAAGTGGAGATAGTTGCTCCGCTGGTGTCAGAGAGCCCCTCTTAGTCCAGGGGGGCCTACACTATTGATGGCCTCAGGGGCCTTGGAGCTTTTCCCTAACCTGTAGTGTTGTGGTCAATGGACTGGGCACACTTTCCTTGGAGAGGGCAGGCACAATCTTTCGCGTGGCCCTAGAGGCCCTAGCCTGGAGGTGTGTGGGTCCAGGCTGTGGGCACAGAAGTCTGAATACACAAACTCAGCTTATGAGTGGCGCCTAGGGTATGGCAGGCCGGATGTACAGCCCGAGAGGGAGCTCCTGGGCCTCTGAAACAAGGGCGAGTGGGAGGCGTTCCTTCAGGCTTTTGTCTCTGGATGTTGTGTCCGGGATAGCCGTGGATTGGAGCGGTGGCCTCAGGTTCTGTGGACGAGTATCCCTCTCTGGGGATTTGTCCCAGCTCCCAAGAGTTTGGGGTCATTTTGTGGGAAGGGTGGAGTCGTGTTGTCTGGCTCATGGGTCTCTCCAAGAAAGGGATTCCAGAGCAGAGCTCCAGGTACGGGCGGGGCGACTGGAAAATTCAAACCGTGGTGAGGATTGGGTGCATAGGGGCTTGGCAAGCCCCATATGTGGGCTCTTGGTCCAGGCCCTGACAGGCCTTTCTTTGACATGGGGCTCATGCTGAGGATCACAGTGTGAATTTGTGCCCAAGCAGCACTCAAGTTTGGGCGTGGCATCAGGGGCCATGAAGGTTTCTCCCACCCTGAAGGTGTGACTCCATGCCAAGAGCAAGCTTGACAGCCATGGGGAAGGAGGAGTTCTGTTTTGTGCTTGCTATACCCAGCTGTGTGGAGAATTGATATAATGTCTAGGTTCAGATATCTGAAAACCAAGGTTAGGATGAGGTGACGGCATAAGACCATGGCTTGTCCGAAGTGCTGGGTGTGCGGCCAGCTGTCTCCTTGTCTGTCTGGACGTCTGGCTTCAGGCTGTGTCAGGCAGAGCATGAGTGCCCAGAGCAGCCTATCCAGTTCGGGTACCGTCGAGGCCCGAGCAGGTTGATCCTCATCTGGGTTTTCTGGAGAGCCCCACAGGGAAACGTTTTTCTTCCGTTGGGCAGACACTGGGCTGGGTTTTGGTTCCGGAGTTCCTAGTCCGGAGGGCTTGTTTGCCAGGAGTGTGAGGAAGGAAGTCTGAAAACACAAGCTAGCGTGAGGTTTGGGACCGAGGTCACGGCATGCCCACTCTGCAGAGGCTGAATTGGGATCTCCTGCACTGAGGTCATGTCAACTATGAGACGTGCCTCAGGCTAGAGTTCTTGTCCAGCAAGGCCTCTTCCTGAAGGGTGTGGGGGCTTCATGAGGCCAGAAAGTTTTGCCTACGATGGGATTTGTGAACTGCTCCAAAACTGAAGGTTACCTTCTGCACGACAGTCGAGTCCTATTGGATGGTTCCAAGAGGCCCCATATGGAAAGACTCGAGAGCAGGTGTCTAAGCATGGATGCCTGGGAACGCCACCTCTTATTCCCACTCTTTAGTCAGGACAAGGCAGGCTCAATCTGCGGGCTCCTGGGTGAGCTACCCAGAGGGGAGAGTTGAAATGGACTCTCCTGAAGATGAGTCCTACTGTGGCTTGGTGGCCTGGGAGACCTTGGAATGTGGAGGTGGCTCAGGGACTCTGCAGGATTCTCCAACATGAGGTGTTTGACACGGCTCCAACAAGGAAACTTCCCATGTGGAGACGAGAGGAGTTCTGTTCCGTGCCTCAGGAAAGCCCCATACCCTGTTCTTCGAACCAAAGCCTCTGAGGAGTGACACCTGGAAACCAAAGTAAGAGTTGAGACTACGGCCTAAAGGCCTGTCCGGCTCAACCTTCTATCTCTGTTGTCATCTGTGTGCATGCATTCATTGATGTAGCTGCTCAGCTTGTGTCCGAATGCCCCTGTGAGTCCAGTGAGGCTCCCAGTAGTGGGATGTCCTCAGAGGCCTTGAGGTTTCTCATATTCTGGAGGTGTGTGGCCAAAGGAATGGACACAGTTTCCCAGGAGAGAGCAGGCACGGTCCTGTGGTATGGCTCCAGAGGACCCAGCCTAGAGGCTCTGTTTGCCAGGGCTGTGGGGACAGATGTCTGAAAAAGCAAACTTGGCTCAGCTAGGGGCCAATGTAATGGCAGGCCTGATCTCTAGTCCGTGAGGGGAGATCCTCTGGAAATCAAAGTAGGGCAAGTGGGAGGCAGTCACTCAGGATTTTGTCTCTGGGTGTTGCGTTTACAGTGTCCGGTCAGGGTAGGGGTTGTCTCAGAGGCCGAGGAAGAGCCTTCCTCTCAGGGGATTGTCCAAGCTCCCAAGTGTTTGTGTTCATTCTGTGGGAATGAAGAGTACTGTTTCCTGCCACAGGGGAACCCCCAGGAGAGGGACTCTAGAGCACAGCAGTGGGTTCCCTCAACTGGAATACACACCATCTAGTTAGTCCTGGGTGCCTATGGGCATGGCAAGCCACATATGCGGGCTCTTGGTCCAGTCACTGAGAGGCGTTACTTGAATAAGGTACTCACGCTGAGGGTCACAATGTGTGTTTGTGCCCAAGGCGGCCCTCACGCTTGGGCGTGGCCTCATGGGCCATGCCGTTTTCTCCTACACTGAAGGTTTGACTCACTGCCAGCAGCAAGGTTTCTTGCCAGGGGGAAGGAGGGGTTCTGACTTGTGCATCAGGTTCCCCCCTGTGCAGGGATTGGAGATAAGGTCTAGGTTCCGATGACTGAAAACCCAGGTTGGGAATGGATGGTGTCTAAGGCAGTGGCGGGTCCAATGTGCTGGGTGTGCAGCCAGCTGTGTCGGTGTCTGTTGGAAGGTCTGGGCTCAGGCTATTTGCGACAGAGCATCACTGTTTAAGGTAGCCTATGCAATTGGGGTGTTGCCGAGGGCCAAGCAGTTTGATCCTCATTTGAGGTTTCTGGGCAGCGCCATAGACAATGTTTTTCTCTTGGGAGGCAGGCACAGTGCTTCATTGTGGCCCCAGAATTCCCAGTAGGGAGGGTTTGTGGGCCAGGAGTGTGAGGACGGAAGTCTGAAAACACAAGCTAGTGTGAGGATTGGAACCAAGGGCAGAGCAGGCCCACTCTGCAGAGGCTGAATCAAAATCTCCTGCATCTGAAGTCAGGCTGAGGATCAGACGTTGGCTGAGGCTGGAGTATGTGTCCATGATGGCACCTTCACGAAGTGGGGGCCTCATGAGGCCAAGGAAGTTTTCCCACGCTGAGTTTGGAGGTTGCCCCAAACCACAAGGTTTCCTTCTGCGGGACATTCGAGTCCTGTTGCATGGCTCCAGGACATACCATTCGGAAGGACTGGAGAGCAGGGTTCGAAGGATGGATCCCTGTACAGCATGCCTCGCATTCCCATTGGCTATTAGCGACAAGATATGTTTGATCTGCTGCCTCTGGAACACGCGACCCAGGGGGCTGAGTTGAAATGGCCTCTCCTGAGGATGCGTCATAATGTGCGTTTGGGTCCATGGAGACCTTGGAATGTGCTGGTTGTTCAGTGGCCCTGCGGAACTCTCCTACCTGAAGTGTTTGATACATCCCAGTGAGAAAGCTGCCCATGTGGAGATGAGAGAGGTTTGGTTTGGTGCCTCAGAAAAGCCCCATGTGCTGGTCTACGAAAACAGTCCTCTGAGAACGGAAACATGGAAACCAAAGCTAAGGTTCAGATTAGGGCCTGGGGGACTGTCCATTTCAAAATTCTGTCTCTGGGGACACTGTCTGAGAGTTTAAGTGGAGATAGTTGCTCCGCTGGTGTCAGAGAGCCCCTCTTAGTCCAGGGGGGCCTACACTATTGATGGCCTCAGGGGCCTTGGAGCTTTTCCCTAACCTGTAGTGTTGTGGTCAATGGACTGGGCACACTTTCCTTGGAGAGGGCAGGCACAATCTTTCGCTGTGGCCCTAGAGGCCCTAGCCTGGAGGTGTGTGGGTCCAGGCTGTGGGCACAGAAGTCTGAATACACAAACTCAGCTTATGAGTGGCGCCTAGGGTATGGCAGGCCGGATGTACAGCCCGAGAGGGAGCTCCTGGGCCTCTGAAACAAGGGCGAGTGGGAGGCGTTCCTTCAGGCTTTTGTCTCTGGATGTTGTGTCCGGGATAGCCGTGGATTGGAGCGGTGGCCTCAGGTACTGTGGACGAGTATCCCTCTCTGGGGATTTGTCCCAGCTCCCAAGAGTTTGGGGTCATTTTGTGGGAAGGGTGGAGTCGTGTTGTCTGGCTCATGGGTCTCTCCAAGAAAGGGATTCCAGAGCAGAGCTCCAGGTACGGGCGGGGCGACTGGAAAATTCAAACCGTGGTGAGGATTGGGTGCATAGGGGCTTGGCAAGCCCCATATGTGGGCTCTTGGTCCAGGCCCTGACAGGCCTTTCTTTGACATGGGGCTCATGCTGAGGATCACAGTGTGAATTTGTGCCCAAGCAGCACTCAAGTTTGGGCGTGGCATCAGGGGCCATGAAGGTTTCTCCCACCCTGAAGGTGTGACTCCATGCCAAGAGCAAGCTTGACAGCCATGGGGAAGGAGGAGTTCTGTTTTGTGCTTGCTAAACCCAGCTGTGTGGAGAATTGATATAATGTCTAGGTTCAGATATCTGAAAACCAAGGTTAGGATGAGGTGACGGCATAAGACCATGGCGTGTCCGAAGTGCTGGGTGTGCGGCCAGCTGTCTCCTTGTCTGTCTGGACGTCTGGCTTCAGGCTGTGTCAGGCAGAGCATGAGTGCCCAGAGCAGCCTATCCAGTTCGGGTACCATCGAGGCCCGAGCAGGTTGATCCTCATCTGGGTTTTCTGGAGAGCCCCACAGGGAAACGTTTTTCTTCCGTTGGGCAGACACTGGGCTGGGTTTTGGTTCCGGAGTTCCTAGTCCGGAGGGCTTGTTTGCCAGGAGTGTGAGGAAGGAAGTCTGAAAACACAAGCTAGCGTGAGGTTTGGGACCGAGGTCACGGCATGCCCACTCTGCAGAGGCTGAATCGGGATCTCCTGCACTGAGGTCATGTCAACTATGAGACGTGCCTCAGGCTAGAGTTCTTTTCCAGCAAGGCCTCTTCCTGAAGGGTGTGGGGGCTTCATGAGGCCAGAAAGTTTTGCCTACGATGGGATTTGTGAACTGCTCCAAAACTGAAGGTTACCTTCTGCACGACAGTCGAGTCCTATTGGATGGTTCCAAGAGGCCCCATATGGAAAGACTCGAGAGCAGGTGTCTAAGCATGGATGCCTGGGAACGCCACCTCATATTCCCACTCTTTAGTCAGGACAAGGCAGGCTCAATCTGCGGGCTCCTGGGTGAGCTACCCAGAGGGGAGAGTTGAAATGGACTCTCCTGAAGATGAGTCCTACTGTGGCTTGGTGGCCTGGGAGACCTTGGAATGTGGAGGAGGCTCAGGGACTCTGCAGGATTCTCCAACATGAGGTGTTTGACACGGCTCCAACAAGGAAACTTCCCATGTGGAGACGAGAGGAGTTCTGTTCCGTGCCTCAGGAAAGCCCCATACCCTGTTCTTCGAACCAAAGCCTCTGAGGAGTGACACCTGGAAACCAAAGTAAGAGTTGAGACTACGGCCTAAAGGCCTGTCCGGCTCAACCTTCTATCTCTGTTGTCATCTGTGTGCATGCATTCATTGATGTAGCTGCTCAGCTTGTGTCCGAATGCCCCTGTGAGTCCAGTGAGGCTCCCAGTAGTGGGATGTCCTCGGAGGCCTTGAGGTTTCTCATATTCTGGAGGTGTGTGGCCAAAGGAATGGACACAGTTTCCCAGGAGAGAGCAGGCACGGTCCTGTGGTATGGCTCCAGAGGACCCAGCCTAGAGGCTCTGTTTGCCAGGGCTGTGGGGACAGATGTCTGAAAAAGCAAACTTGGCTCAGCTAGGGGCCAATGTAATGGCAGGACTGATCTCTAGTCCGTGAGGGGAGATCCTCTGGAAATCAAAGTAGGGCAAGTGGGAGGCAGTCACTCAGGATTTTGTCTCTGGGTGTTGCGTTTACAGTGTCCGGTCAGGGTAGGGGTTGTCTCAGAGGCCGAGGAAGAGCCTTCCTCTCAGGGGATTGTCCAAGCTCCCAAGTGTTTGTGTTCATTCTGTGGGAATGAAGAGTACTGTTTCCTGCCACAGGGGAACCCCCAGGAGAGGGACTCTAGAGCACAGCAGTGGGTTCCCTCAACTGGAATACACACCATCTAGTTAGTCCTGGGTGCCTATGGGCATGGCAAGCCACATATGCGGGCTCTTGGTCCAGTCCCTGAGAGGCGTTACTTGAATAAGGTACTCACGCTGAGGGTCACAATGTGTGTTTGTGCCCAAGGCGGCCCTCACGCTTGGGCGTGGCCTCATGGGCCATGCCGTTTTCTCCTACACTGAAGGTTTGACTCACTGCCAGCAGCAAGGTTTCTTGCCAGGGGGAAGGAGGGGTTCTGACTTGTGCATCAGGTTCCCCCCTGTGCAGGGATTGGAGATAAGGTCTAGGTTCCGATGACTGAAAACCCAGGTTGGGAATGGATGGTGGCCTAAGGCAGTGGCGGGTCCAATGTGCTGGGTGTGCAGCCAGCTGTGTCGGTGTCTGTTGGAAGGTCTGGGCTCAGGCTATTTGCGACAGAGCATCACTGTTTAAGGTAGCCTATGCAATTGGGGTGTTGCCGAGGGCCAAGCAGTTTGATCCTCATTTGAGGTTTCTGGGCAGCGCCATAGACAATGTTTTTCTCTTGGGAGGCAGGCACAGTGCTTCATTGTGGCCCCAGAATTCCCAGTAGGGAGGGTTTGTGGGCCAGGAGTGTGAGGACGGAAGTCTGAAAACACAAGCTAGTGTGAGGATTGGAACCAAGGGCAGAGCAGGCCCACTCTGCAGAGGCTGAATCAAAATCTCCTGCATCTGAAGTCAGGCTGAGGATCAGACGTTGGCTGAGGCTGGAGTATGTGTCCATGATGGCACCTTCACGAAGTGGGGGCCTCATGAGGCCAAGGAAGTTTTCCCACGCTGAGTTTGGAGGTTGCCCCAAACCACAAGGTTTCCTTCTGCGGGACATTCGAGTCCTGTTGCATGGCTCCAGGACATACCATACGGAAGGACTGGAGAGCAGGGTTCGAAGGATGGATCCCTGTACAGCATGCCTCGCATTCCCATTGGCTATTAGCGACAAGATATGTTTGATCTGCTGCCTCTGGAACACGCGACCCAGGGGGCTGAGTTGAAATGGCCTCTCCTGAGGATGCGTCATAATGTGCGTTTGGGTCCATGGAGACCTTGGAATGTGCTGGTTGTTCAGTGGCCCTGCGGAACTCTCCTACCTGAAGTGTTTGATACATCCCAGTAAGAAAGCTGCCCATGTGGAGATGAGAGAGGTTTGGTTTGGTGCCTCAGAAAAGCCCCATGTGCTGGTCTACGAAAACAGTCCTCTGAGAACGGAAACATGGAAACCAAAGCTAAGGTTCAGATTAGGGCCTGGGGGACTGTCCATTTCAAAATTCTGTCTCTGGGGACACTGTCTGAGAGTCTAAGTGGAGATAGTTGCTCCGCTGGTGTCAGAGAGCCCCTCTTAGTCCAGGGGGGCCTACACTATTGATGGCCTCAGGGGCCTTGGAGCTTTTCCCTAACCTGTAGTGTTGTGGTCAATGGACTGGGCACACTTTCCTTGGAGAGGGCAGGCACAATCTTTCGCTGTGGCCCTAGAGGCCCTAGCCTGGAGGTGTGTGGGTCCAGGCTGTGGGCACAGAAGTCTGAATACACAAACTCAGCTTATGAGTGGCGCCTAGGGTATGGCAGGCCGGATGTACAGCCCGAGAGGGAGCTCCTGGGCCTCTGAAACAAGGGCGAGTGGGAGGCGTTCCTTCAGGCTTTTGTCTCTGGATGTTGTGTCCGGGATAGCCGTGGATTGGAGCGGTGGCCTCAGGTACTGTGGACGAGTATCCCTCTCTGGGGATTTGTCCCAGCTCCCAAGAGTTTGGGGTCATTTTGTGGGAAGGGTGGAGTCGTGTTGTCTGGCTCATGGGTCTCTCCAAGAAAGGGATTCCAGAGCAGAGCTCCAGGTACGGGCGGGGCGACTGGAAAATTCAAACCGTGGTGAGGATTGGGTGCATAGGGGCTTGGCAAGCCCCATATGTGGGCTCTTGGTCCAGGCCCTGACAGGCCTTTCTTTGACATGGGGCTCATGCTGAGGATCACAGTGTGAATTTGTGCCCAAGCAGCACTCAAGTTTGGGCGTGGCATCAGGGGCCATGAAGGTTTCTCCCACCCTGAAGGTGTGACTCCATGCCAAGAGCAAGCTTGACAGCCATGGGGAAGGAGGAGTTCTGTTTTGTGCTTGCTATACCCAGCTGTGTGGAGAATTGATATAATGTCTAGGTTCAGATATCTGAAAACCAAGGTTAGGATGAGGTGACGGCATAAGACCATGGCGTGTCCGAAGTGCTGGGTGTGCGGCCAGCTGTCTCCTTGTCTGTCTGGACGTCTGGCTTCAGGCTGTGTCAGGCAGAGCATGAGTGCCCAGAGCAGCCTATCCAGTTCGGGTACCGTCGAGGCCCGAGCAGGTTGATCCTCATCTGGGTTTTCTGGAGAGCCCCACAGGGAAACGTTTTTCTTCTGTTGGGCAGACACTGGGCTGGGTTTTGGTTCCGGAGTTCCTAGTCCGGAGGGCTTGTTTGCCAGGAGTGTGAGGAAGGAAGTCTGAAAACACAAGCTAGCGTGAGGTTTGGGACCGAGGTCACGGCATGCCCACTCTGCAGAGGCTGAATCGGGATCTCCTGCACTGAGGTCATGTCAACTATGAGACGTGCCTCAGGCTAGAGTTCTTGTCCAGCATGGCCTCTTCCTGAAGGGTGTGGGGGCTTCATGAGGCCAGAAAGTTTTGCCTACGATGGGATTTGTGAACTGCTCCAAAACTGAAGGTTACCTTCTGCACGACAGTCGAGTCCTATTGGATGGTTCCAAGAGGCCCCATATGGAAAGACTCGAGAGCAGGTGTCTAAGCATGGATGCCTGGGAACGCCACCTCATATTCCCACTCTTTAGTCAGGACAAGGCAGGCTCAATCTGCGGGCTCCTGGGTGAGCTACCCAGAGGGGAGAGTTGAAATGGACTCTCCTGAAGATGAGTCCTACTGTGGCTTGGTGGCCTGGGAGACCTTGGAATGTGGAGGTGGCTCAGGGACTCTGCAGGATTCTCCAACATGAGGTGTTTGACACGGCTCCAACAAGGAAACTTCCCATGTGGAGACGAGAGGAGTTCTGTTCCGTGCCTCAGGAAAGCCCCATACCCTGTTCTTCGAACCAAAGCCTCTGAGGAGTGACACCTGGAAACCAAAGTAAGAGTTGAGACTACGGCCTAAAGGCCTGTCCGGCTCAACCTTCTCTCTCTGTTGTCATCTGTGTGCATGCATTCATGGATGTAGCTGCTCAGCTTGTGTCCGAATGCCCCTGTGAGTCCAGTGAGGCTCCCAGTAGTGGGATGTCCTCGGAGGCCTTGAGGTTTCTCATATTCTGGAGGTGTGTGGCCAAAGGAATGGACACAGTTTGCCAGGAGAGAGCAGGCACGGTCCTGTGGTATGGCTCCAGAGGACCCAGCCTAGAGGCTCTGTTTGCCAGGGCTGTGGGGACAGATGTCTGAAAAAGCAAACTTGGCTCAGCTAGGGGCCAATGTAATGGCAGGCCTGATCTCTAGTCCGTGAGGGGAGATCTTCTGGAAATCAAAGTAGGGCAAGTGGGAGGCAGTCACTCAGGATTTTGTCTCTGCGTGTTGCGTTTACAGTGTCCGGTCAGGGTAGGGGTTGTCTCAGAGGCCGAGGAAGAGCCTTCCTCTCAGGGGATTGTCCAAGCTCCCAAGTGTTTGTGTTCATTCTGTGGGAATGAAGAGTACTGTTTCCTGCCACAGGGGAACCCCCAGGAGAGGGACTCTAGAGCACAGCAGTGGGTTCCCTCAACTGGAATACACACCATCTAGTTAGTCCTGGGTGCCTATGGGCATGGCAAGCCACATATGCGGGCTCTTGGTCCAGTCACTGAGAGGCGTTACTTGAATAAGGTACTCACGCTGAGGGACACAATGTGTGTTTGTGCCCAAGGCGGCCCTCACGCTTGGGCGTGGCCTCATGGGCCATGCCGTTTTCTCCTACACTGAAGGTTTGACTCACTGCCAGCAGCAAGGTTTCTTGCCAGGGGGAAGGAGGGGTTCTGACTTGTGCATCAGGTTCCCCCCTGTGCAGGGATTAGAGATAAGGTCTAGATTCCGATGACTGAAAACCCAGGTTGGGAATGGATGGTGGCCTAAGGCAGTGGCTTGTCCAATGTGCTGGGTGTGCAGCCAGCTGTGTCGGTGTCTGTTGGAAGGTCTGGGCTCAGGCTATTTGCGACAGAGCATCACTGTTTAAGGTAGCCTATGCAATTGGGGTGTTGCCGAGGGCCAAGCAGTTTGATCCTCATTTGGGGTTTCTGGGCAGCGCCATAGACAATGTTTTTCTCTTGGGAGGCAGGCACAGTGCTTCATTGTGGCCCCAGAATTCCCAGTAGGGAGGGTTTGTGGGCCAGGAGTGTGAGGACGGAAGTCTGAAAACACAAGCTAGTGTGAGGATTGGAACCAAGGGCAGAGCAGGCCCACTCTGCAGAGGCTGAATCAAAATCTCCTGCATCTGAAGTCAGGCTGAGGATCAGACGTTGGCTGAGGCTGGAGTATGTGTCGATGATGGCACCTTCATGAAGTGGGGGCCTCATGAGGCCAAGGAAGTTTTCCCACGCTGAGTTTGGAGGTTGCCCCAAACCACAAGGTTTCCTTCTGCGGGACATTCGAGTCCTGTTGCATGGCTCCAGGACATACCATATGGAAGGACTGGAGAGCAGGGTTCGAAGGATGGATCCCTGTACAGCATGCCTCGCATTCCCATTGGCTATTAGCGACAAGATATGTTTGATCTGCTGCCTCTGGAACACGCGACCCAGGGGGCTGAGTTGAAATGGCCTCTCCTGAGGATGCGTCATAATGTGCGTTTGGGTCCATGGAGACCTTGGAATGTGCTGGTTGTTCAGTGGCCCTGCGGAACTCTCCTACCTGAAGTGTTTGATACATCCCAGTAAGAAAGCTGCCCATGTGGAGATGAGAGATGTTTGGTTTGGTGCCTCAGAAAAGCCCCATGTGCTGGTCTACGAAAACAGTCCTCTGAGAACGGAAACATGGAAACCAAAGCTAAGGTTCAGATTAGGGCCTGGGGGCCTGTCCATTTCAACCTTCTGTCTCTGGGGACACTGTCTGAGAGTCTAAGTGGAGATAGTTGCTCCGCTGGTGTCAGAGAGCCCCTCTTAGTCCAGGGGGGCCTACACTATTGATGGCCTCAGAGGCCTTGGAGCTTTTCCCTAACCTGTAGTGTTGTGGTCAATGGACTGGGCACACTTTCCTTGGAGAAGGCAGGCACAATCTTTCGCTGTGGCCCTAGAGGTCCTAGCCTGGAGGTGTGTGGGTCCAGGCTGTGGGCACAGAAGTCTGAATACACAAACTCAGCTTATGAGTGGCGCCTAGGGTATGGCAGGCCGGATGTACAGCCCGAGAGGGAGATCCTGGGCCTCTGAAACAAGGGCGAGTGGGAGGCGTTCCTTCAGGCTTTTGTCTCTGGATGTTGTGTCCGGGATAGCCGTGGATTGGAGCGGTGGCCTCAGGTTCTGTGGACGAGTATCCCTCTCTGGGGATTTGTCCCAGCTCCCAAGAGTTTGGGGTCATTTTGTGGGAAGGGTGGAGTCGTGTTGTCTGGCTCATGGGTCTCTCCAAGAAAGGGATTCCAGAGCAGAGCTCCAGGTACGGGCGGGGCGACTGGAAAATTCAAACCGTGGTGAGGATTGGGTGCATAGGGGCTTGGCAAGCCCCATATGTGGGCTCTTGGTCCAGGCCCTGACAGGCCTTTCTTTGACATGGGGCTCATGCTGAGGATCACAGTGTGAATTTGTGCCCAAGCAGCACTCAAGTTTGGGCGTGGCATCAGGGGCCATGAAGGTTTCTCCCACCCTGAAGGTGTGACTCCATGCCAAGAGCAAGCTTGACAGCCATGGGGAAGGAGGAGTTCTGTTTTGTGCTTGCTATACCCAGCTGTGTGGAGAATTGATATAATGTCTAGGTTCAGATATCTGAAAACCAAGGTTAGGATGAGGTGACGGCATAAGACCATGGCGTGTCCGAAGTGCTGGGTGTGCGGCCAGCTGTCTCCTTGTCTGTCTGGACGTCTGGCTTCAGGCTGTGTCAGGCAGAGCATGAGTGCCCAGAGCAGCCTATCCAGTTCGGGTACCGTCGAGGCCCGAGCAGGTTGATCCTCATCTGGGTTTTCTGGAGAGCCCCACAGGGAAACGTTTTTCTTCCGTTGGGCAGACACTGGGCTGGGTTTTGGTTCCGGAGTTCCTAGTCCGGAGGGCTTGTTTGCCAGGAGTGTGAGGAAGGAAGTCGGAAAACACAAGCTAGCGTGTGGTTTGGGACCGAGGTCACGGCATGCCCACTCTGCAGAGGCTGAATCGGGATCTCCTGCACTGAGGTCATGTCAACTATGAGACGTGCCTCAGGCTAGAGTTCTTGTCCAGCATGGCCTCTTCCTGAAGGGTGTGGGGGCTTCATGAGGCCAGAAAGTTTTGCCTACGATGGGATTTGTGAACTGCTCCAAAACTGAAGGTTACCTTCTGCACGACAGTCGAGTCCTATTGGATGGTTCCAAGAGGCCCCATATGGAAAGACTCGAGAGCAGGTGTCTAAGCATGGATGCCTGGGAACGCCACCTCTTATTCCCACTCTTTAGTCAGGACAAGGCAGGCTCAATCTGCGGGCTCCTGGGTGAGCTACCCAGAGGGGAGAGTTGAAATGGACTCTCCTGAAGATGAGTCCTACTGTGGCTTGGTGGCCTGGGAGACCTTGGAATGTGGAGGTGGCTCAGGGACTCTGCAGGATTCTCCAACATGAGGTGTTTGACACGGCTCCAACAAGGAAACTTCCCATGTGGAGACGAGAGGAGTTCTGTTCCGTGCCTCAGGAAAGCCCCATACCCTGTTCTTCGAACCAAAGCCTCTGAGGAGTGACACCTGGAAACCAAAGTAAGAGTTGAGACTACGGCCTAAAGGCCTGTCCGGCTCAACCTTCTATCTCTGTTGTCATCTGTGTGCATGCATTCATGGATGTAGCTGCTCAGCTTGTGTCCGAATGCCCCTGTGAGTCCAGTGAGGCTCCCAGTAGTGGGATGTCCTCGGAGGCCTTGAGGTTTCTCATATTCTGGAGGTGTGTGGCCAAAGGAATGGACACAGTTTCCCAGGAGAGAGCTGGCACGGTCCTGTGGTATGGCTCCAGAGGACCCAGCCTAGAGGCTGTGTTTGCCAGGGCTGTGGGGACAGATGTCTGAGAAAGCAAACTTGGCTCAGCTAGGGGCCAATGTAATGGCAGGCCTGATCTCTAGTCCGTGAGGGGAGATCCTCTGGAAATCAAAGTAGGGCAAGTGGGAGGCAGTCACTCAGGATTTTGTCTCTGGGTGTTGCGTTTACAGTGTCCGGTCAGGGTAGGGGTTGTCTCAGATGCCGAGGAAGAGCCTTCCTCTTAGGGGATTGTCCAAGCTCCCAAGTGTTTGTGTTCATTCTGTGGGAATGAAGAGTACTGTTTCCTGCCACAGGGGAACCCCCAGGAGAGGGACTCTAGAGCACAGCAGTGGGTTCCCTCAACTGGAATACACACCATCTAGTTAGTCCTGGGTGCCTATGGGCATGGCAAGCCACATATGCGGGCTCTTGGTCCAGTCACTGAGAGGCGTTACTTGAATAAGGTACTCATGCTGAGGGACACAATGTGTGTTTGTGCCCAAGGCGGCCCTCACGCTTGGGCGTGGCCTCATGGGCCATGCCGTTTTCTCCTACACTGAAGGTTTGACTCACTGCCAGCAGCAAGGTTTCCTGCCAGGGGGAAGGAGGGGTTCTGACTTGTGCATCAGGTTCCCCCCTGTGCAGGGATTGGAGATAAGGTCTAGGTTCCGATGACTGAAAACCCAGGTTGGGAATGGATGGTGGCCTAAGGCAGTGGCGGGTCCAATGTGCTGGGTGTGCAGCCAGCTGTGTCGGTGTCTGTTGGAAGGTCTGGGCTCAGGCTATTTGCGACAGAGCATCACTGTTTAAGGTAGCCTATGCAATTGGGGTGTTGCCGAGGGCCAAGCAGTTTGATCCTCATTTGGGGTTTCTGGGCAGCGCCATAGACAATGTTTTTCTCTTGGGAGGCAGGCACAGTGCTTCATTGTGGCCCCAGAATTCCCAGTAGGGAGGGTTTGTGGGCCAGGAGTGTGAGGACGGAAGTCTGAAAACACAAGCTAGTGTGAGGATTGGAACCAAGGGCAGAGCAGGCCCACTCTGCAGAGGCTGAATCAAAATCTCCTGCATCTGAAGTCAGGCTGAGGATCAGACGTTGGCTGAGGCTGGAGTATGTGTCCATGATGGCACCTTCTTGAAGTGGGGGCCTCATGAGGCCAAGGAAGTTTTCCCACGCTGAGTTTGGAGGTTGCCCCAAACCACAAGGTTTCCTTCTGCGGGACATTCGAGTCCTGTTGCATGGCTCCAGGACATACCATACGGAAGGACTGGAGAGCAGGGTTCGAAGGATGGATCCCTGTACAGCATGCCTCGCATTCCCATTGGCTATTAGCGACAAGATATGTTTGATCTGCTGCCTCTGGAACACGCGACCCAGGGGGCTGAGTTGAAATGGCCTCTCCTGAGGATGCGTCATAATGTGCGTTTGGGTCCATGGAGACCTTGGAATGTGCTGGTTGTTCAGTGGCCCTGCGGAACTCTCCTACCTGAAGTGTTTGATACATCCCAGTAAGAAAGCTGCCCATGTGGAGATGAGAGATGTTTGGTTTGGTGCCTCAGAAAAGCCCCATGTGCTGGTCTACGAAAACAGTCCTCTGAGAACGGAAACATGGAAACCAAAGCTAAGGTTCAGATTAGGGCCTGGGGGCCTGTCCATTTCAACCTTCTGTCTCTGGGGACACTGTCTGAGAGTCTAAGTGGAGATAGTTGCTCCGCTGGTGTCAGAGAGCCCCTCTTAGTCCAGGGGGGCCTACACTATTGATGGCCTCAGAGGCCTTGGAGCTTTTCCCTAACCTGTAGTGTTGTGGTCAATGGACTGGGCACACTTTCCTTGGAGAAGGCAGGCACAATCTTTCGCTGTGGCCCTAGAGGCCCTAGCCTGGAGGTGTGTGGGTCCAGGCTGTGGGCACAGAAGTCTGAATACACAAACTCAGCTTATGAGTGGCGCCTAGGGTATGGCAGGCCGGATGTACAGCCCGAGAGGGAGATCCTGGGCCTCTGAAACAAGGGCGAGTGGGAGGCGTTCCTTCAGGCTTTTGTCTCTGGATGTTGTGTCCGGGATAGCCGTGGATTGGAGCGGTGGCCTCAGGTTCTGTGGACGAGTATCCCTCTCTGGGGATTTGTCCCAGCTCCCAAGAGTTTGGGGTCATTTTGTGGGAAGGGTGGAGTCGTGTTGTCTGGCTCATGGGTCTCTCCAAGAAAGGGATTCCAGAGCAGAGCTCCAGGTACGGGCGGGGCGACTGGAAAATTCAAACCGTGGTGAGGATTGGGTGCATAGGGGCTTGGCAAGCCCCATATGTGGGCTCTTGGTCCAGGCCCTGACAGGCCTTTCTTTGACATGGGGCTCATGCTGAGGATCACAGTGTGAATTTGTGCCCAAGCAGCACTCAAGTTTGGGCGTGGCATCAGGGGCCATGAAGGTTTCTCCCACCCTGAAGGTGTGACTCCATGCCAAGAGCAAGCTTGACAGCCATGGGGAAGGAGGAGTTCTGTTTTGTGCTTGCTATACCCAGCTGTGTGGAGAATTGATATAATGTCTAGGTTCAGATATCTGAAAACCAAGGTTAGGATGAGGTGACGGCATAAGACCATGGCGTGTCCGAAGTGCTGGGTGTGCGGCCAGCTGTCTCCTTGTCTGTCTGGACGTCTGGCTTCAGGCTGTGTCAGGCAGAGCATGAGTGCCCAGAGCAGCCTATCCAGTTCGGGTACCGTCGAGGCCCGAGCAGGTTGATCCTCATCTGGGTTTTCTGGAGAGCCCCACAGGGAAACGTTTTTCTTCCGTTGGGCAGACACTGGGCTGGGTTTTGGTTCTGGAGTTCCTAGTCCGGAGGGCTTGTTTGCCAGGAGTGTGAGGAAGGAAGTCTGAAAACACAAGCTAGCGTGAGGTTTGGGACCGAGGTCACGGCATGCCCACTCTGCAGAGGCTGAATCGGGATCTCCTGCACTGAGGTCATGTCAACTATGAGACGTGCCTCAGGCTAGAGTTCTTGTCCAGCATGGCCTCTTCCTGAAGGGTGTGGGGGCTTCATGAGGCCAGAAAGTTTTGCCTACGATGGGATTTGTGAACTGCTCCAAAACTGAAGGTTACCTTCTGCACGACAGTCGAGTCCTATTGGATGGTTCCAAGAGGCCCCATATGGAAAGACTCGAGAGCAGGTGTCTAAGCATGGATGCCTGGGAACGCCACCTCATATTCCCACTCTTTAGTCAGGACAAGGCAGGCTCAATCTGCGGGCTCCTGGGTGAGCTACCCAGAGGGGAGAGTTGAAATGGACTCTCCTGAAGATGAGTCCTACTGTGGCTTGGTGGCCTGGGAGACCTTGGAATGTGGAGGTGGCTCAGGGACTCTGCAGGATTCTCCAACATGAGGTGTTTGACACGGCTCCAACAAGGAAACTTCCCATGTGGAGACGAGAGGAGTTCTGTTCCGTGCCTCAGGAAAGCCCCATACCCTGTTCTTCGACCAAAGCCTCTGAGGAGTGACACCTGGAAACCAAAGTAAGAGTTGAGACTACGGCCTAAAGGCCTGTCCGGCTCAACCTTCTATCTCTGTTGTCATCTGTGTGCATGCATTCATGGATGTAGCTGCTCAGCTTGTGTCCGAATGCCCCTGTGAGTCCAGTGAGGCTCCCAGTAGTGGGATGTCCTCGGAGGCCTTGAGGTTTCTCATATTCTGGAGGTGTGTGGCCAAAGGAATGGACACAGTTTCCCAGGAGAGAGCAGGCACGGTCCTGTGGTATGGCTCCAGAGGACCCAGCCTAGAGGCTGTGTATGCCAGGGCTGTGGGGACAGATGTCTGAAAAAGCAAACTTGGCTCAGCTAGGGGCCAATGTAATGGCAGGCCTGATCTCTAGTCCGTGAGGGGAGATCCTCTGGAAATCAAAGTAGGGCAAGTGGGAGGCAGTCACTCAGGATTTTGTCTCTGGGTGTTGCGTTTACAGTGTCCGGTCAGGGTAGGGGTTGTCTCAGAGGCCGAGGAAGAGCCTTCCTCTCAGGGGATTGTCCAAGCTCCCAAGTGTTTGTGTTCATTCTGTGGGAATGAAGAGTACTGTTTCCTGCCACAGGGGAACCCCCAGGAGAGGGACTCTAGAGCACAGCAGTGGGTTCCCTCAACTGGAATACACACCATCTAGTTAGTCCTGGGTGCCTATGGGCATGGCAAGCCACACATGCGGGCTCTTGGTCCAGTCACTGAGAGGCGTTACTTGAATAAGGTACTCACGCTGAGGGTCACAATGTGTGTTTGTGCCCAAGGCGGCCCTCACGCTTGGGCGTGGCCTCATGGGCCATGCCGTTTTCTCCTACACTGAAGGTTTGACTCACTGCCAGCAGCAAGGTTTCTTGCCAGGGGGAAGGAGGGGTTCTGACTTGTGCATCAGGTTCCCCCCTGTGCAGGGATTGGAGATAAGGTCTAGGTTCCGATGACTGAAAACCCAGGTTGGGAATGGATGGTGGCCTAAGGCAGTGGCGGGTCCAATGTGCTGGGTGTGCAGCCAGCTGTGTCGGTGTCTGTTGGAAGGTCTGGGCTCAGGCTATTTGCGACAGAGCATCACTGTTTAAGGTAGCCTATGCAATTGGGGTGTTGCCGAGGGCCAAGCAGTTTGATCCTCATTTGGGGTTTCTGGGCAGCGCCATAGACAATGTTTTTCTCTTGGGAGGCAGGCACAGTGCTTCATTGTGGCCCCAGAATTCCCAGTAGGGAGGGTTTGTGGGCCAGGAGTGTGAGGACGGAAGTCTGAAAACACAAGCTAGTGTGAGGATTGGAACCAAGGGCAGAGCAGGCCCACTCTGCAGAGGCTGAATCAAAATCTCCTGCATCTGAAGTCAGGCTGAGGATCAGACGTTGGCTGAGGCTGGAGTATGTGTCCATGATGGCACCTTCATGAAGTGGGGGCCTCATGAGGCCAAGGAAGTTTTCCCACGCTGAGTTTGGAGGTTGCCCCAAACCACAAGGTTTCCTTCTGCGGGACATTCGAGTCCTGTTGCATGGCTCCAGGACATACCATATGGAAGGACTGGAGAGCAGGGTTCGAAGGATGGATCCCTGTACAGCATGCCTCGCATTCCCATTGGCTATTAGCGACAAGATATGTTTGATCTGCTGCCTCTGGAACACGCGACCCAGGGGGCTGAGTTGAAATGGCCTCTCCTGAGGATGCGTCATAATGTGCGTTTGGGTCCATGGAGACCTTGGAATGTGCTGGTTGTTCAGTGGCCCTGCGGAACTCTCCTACCTGAAGTGTTTGATACATCCGAGTAAGAAAGCTGCCCATGTGGAGATGAGAGAGGTTTGGTTTGGTGCCTCAGAAAAGCCCCTTGTGCTGGTCTACGAAAACAGTCCTCTGAGAACGGAAACATGGAAACCAAAGCTAAGGTTCAGATTAGGGCCTGGGGGCCTGTCCATTTCAACCTTCTGTCTCTGGGGACACTGTCTGAGAGTCTAAGTGGAGATAGTTGCTCCGCTGGTGTCAGAGAGCCCCTCTTAGTCCAGGGGGGCCTACACTATTGATGGCCTCAGAGGCCTTGGAGCTTTTCCCTAACCTGTAGTGTTGTGGTCAATGGACTGGGCACACTTTCCTTGGAGAAGGCAGGCACAATCTTTCGCTGTGGCCCTAGAGGCCCTAGCCTGGAGGTGTGTGGGTCCAGGCTGTGGGCACAGAAGTCTGAATACACAAACTCAGCTTATGAGTGGCGCCTAGGGTATGGCAGGCCGGATGTACAGCCCGAGAGGGAGATCCTGGGCCTCTGAAACAAGGGCGAGTGGGAGGCGTTCCTTCAGGCTTTTGTCTCTGGATGTTGTGTCCGGGATAGCCGTGGATTGGAGCGGTGGCCTCAGGTTCTGTGGACGAGTATCCCTCTCTGGGGATTTGTCCCAGCTCCCAAGAGTTTGGGGTCATTTTGTGGGAAGGGTGGAGTCGTGTTGTCTGGCTCATGGGTCTCTCCAAGAAAGGGATTCCAGAGCAGAGCTCCAGGTACGGGCGGGGCGACTGGAAAATTCAAACCGTGGTGAGGATTGGGTGCATAGGGGCTTGGCAAGCCCCATATGTGGGCTCTTGGTCCAGGCCCTGACAGGCCTTTCTTTGACATGGGGCTCATGCTGAGGATCACAGTGTGAATTTGTGCCCAAGCAGCACTCAAGTTTGGGCGTGGCATCAGGGGCCATGAAGGTTTCTCCCACCCTGAAGGTGTGACTCCATGCCAAGAGCAAGCTTGACAGCCATGGGGAAGGAGGAGTTCTGTTTTGTGCTTGCTATACCCAGCTGTGTGGAGAATTGATATAATGTCTAGGTTCAGATATCTGAAAACCAAGGTTAGGATGAGGTGACGGCATAAGACCATGGCGTGTCCGAAGTGCTGGGTGTGCGGCCAGCTGTCTCCTTGTCTGTCTGGACGTCTGGCTTCAGGCTGTGTCAGGCAGAGCATGAGTGCCCAGAGCAGCCTATCCAGTTCGGGTACCGTCGAGGCCCGAGCAGGTTGATCCTCATCTGGGTTTTCTGGAGAGCCCCACAGGGAAACGTTTTTCTTCCGTTGGGCAGACACTGGGCTGGGTTTTGGTTCCGGAGTTCCTAGTCCGGAGGGCTTGTTTGCCAGGAGTGTGAGGAAGGAAGTCTGAAAACACAAGCTAGCGTGAGGTTTGGGACCGAGGTCACGGCATGCCCACTCTGCAGAGGCTGAATCGGGATCTCCTGCACTGAGGTCATGTCAACTATGAGACGTGCCTCAGGCTAGAGTTCTTGTCCAGCATGGCCTCTTCCTGAAGGGTGTGGGGGCTTCATGAGGCCAGAAAGTTTTGCCTACGATGGGATTTGTGAACTGCTCCAAAACTGAAGGTTACCTTCTGCACGACAGTCGAGTCCTATTGGATGGTTCCAAGAGGCCCCATATGGAAAGACTCGAGAGCAGGTGTCTAAGCATGGATGCCTGGGAACGCCACCTCATATTCCCACTCTTTAGTCAGGACAAGGCAGGCTCAATCTGCGGGCTCCTGGGTGAGCTACCCAGAGGGTAGAGTTGAAATGGACTCTCCTGAAGATGAGTCCTACTGTGGCTTGGTGGCCTGGGAGACCTTGGAATGTGGAGGTGGCTCAGGGACTCTGCAGGATTCTCCAACATGAGGTGTTTGACACGGCTCCAACAAGGAAACTTCCCATGTGGAGACGAGAGGAGTTCTGTTCCGTGCCTCAGGAAAGCCCCATACCCTGTTCTTCGAACCAAAGCCTCTGAGGAGTGACACCTGGAAACCAAAGTAAGAGTTGAGACTACGGCCTAAAGGCCTGTCCGGCTCAACCTTCTATCTCTGTTGTCATCTGTGTGCATGTATTCATGGATGTAGCTGCTCAGCTTGTGTCCGAATGCCCCTGTGAGTCCAGTGAGGCTCCCAGTAGTGGGATGTCCTCGGAGGCCTTGAGGTTTCTCATATTCTGGAGGTGTGTGGCCAAAGGAATGGACACAGTTTCCCAGGAGAGAGCAGGCACGGTCCTGTGGTATGGCTCCAGAGGACCCAGCCTAGAGGCTCTGTTTGCCAGGGCTGTGGGGACAGATGTCTGAAAAAGCAATCTTGGCTCAGCTAGGGGCCAATGTAATGGCAGGCCTGATCTCTAGTCCGTGAGGGGAGATCCTCTGGAAATCAAAGTAGGGCAAGTGGGAGGCAGTCACTCAGGATTTTGTCTCTGGGTGTTGCGTTTACAGTGTCCGGTCAGGGTAGGGGTTGTCTCAGAGGCCGAGGAAGAGCCTTCCTCTCAGGGGATTGTCCAAGCTCCCAAGTGTTTGTGTTCATTCTGTGGGAATGAAGAGTACTGTTTCCTGCCACAGGGGAACCCCCAGGAGAGGGACTCTAGAGCACAGCAGTGGGTTCCCTCAACCGGAATACACACCATCTAGTAGGTCCTGGGTGCCTATGGGCATGGCAAGCCACATATGCGGGCTCTTGGTCCAGTCACTGAGAGGCGTTACTTGAATAAGGTACTCACGCTGAGGGTCACAATGTGTGTTTGTGCCCAAGGCGGCCCTCACGCTTGGGCATGGCCTCATGGGCCATGCCGTTTTCTCCTACACTGAAGGTTTGACTCACTGCCAGCAGCAAGGTTTCTTGCCAGGGGGAAGGAGGGGTTCTGACTTGTGCATCAGGTTCCCCCCTGTGCAGGGATTGGAGATAAGGTCTAGGTTCCGATGACTGAAAACCCAGGTTGGGAATGGATGGTGGCCTAAGGCAGTGGCGGGTCCAATGTGCTGGGTGTGCAGCCAGCTGTGTCGGTGTCTGTTGGAAGGTCTGGGCTCAGGCTATTTGCGACAGAGCATCACTGTTTAAGGTAGCCTATGCAATTGGGGTGTTGCCGAGGGCCAAGCAGTTTGATCCTCATTTGGGGTTTCTGGGCAGCGCCATAGACAATGTTTTTCTCTTGGGAGGCAGGCACAGTGCTTCATTGTGGCCCCAGAATTCCCAGTAGGGAGGGTTTGTGGGCCAGGAGTGTGAGGACGGAAGTCTGAAAACACAAGCTAGTGTGAGGATTGGAACCAAGGGCAGAGCAGGCCCACTCTGCAGAGGCTGAATCAAAATCTCCTGCATCTGAAGTCAGGCTGAGGATCAGACGTTGGCTGAGGCTGGAGTATGTGTCCATGATGGCACCTTCATGAAGTGGGGGCCTCATGAGGCCAAGGAAGTTTTCCCACGCTGAGTTTGGAGGTTGCCCCAAACCACAAGGTTTCCTTCTGCGGGACATTCGAGTCCTGTTGCATGGCTCCAGGACATACCATATGGAAGGACTGGAGAGCAGGGTTCGAAGGATGGATCCCTGTACAGCATGCCTCGCATTCCCATTGGCTATTAGCGACAAGATATGTTTGATCTGCTGCCTCTGGAACACGCGACCCAGGGGGCTGAGTTGAAATGGCCTCTCCTGAGGATGCGTCATAATGTGCGTTTGGGTCCATGGAGACCTTGGAATGTGCTGGTTGTTCAGTGGCCCTGCGGAACTCTCCTACCTGAAGTGTTTGATACATCCCAGTAAGAAAGCTGCCCATGTGGAGATGAGAGAGGTTTGGTTTGGTGCCTCAGAAAAGCCCCATGTGCTGGTCTACGAAAACAGTCCTCTGAGAACGGAAACATGGAAACCAAAGCTAAGGTTCAGATTAGGGCCTGGGGGCCTGTCCATTTCAACCTTCTGTCTCTGGGGACACTGTCTGAGAGTCTAAGTGGAGATAGTTGCTCCGCTGGTGTCAGAGAGCCCCTCTTAGTCCAGGGGGGCCTACACTATTGATGGCCTCAGAGGCCTTGGAGCTTTTCCCTAACCTGTAGTGTTGTGGTCAATGGACTGGGCACACTTTCCTTGGAGAAGGCAGGCACAATCTTTCGCTGTGGCCCTAGAGGCCCTAGCCTGGAGGTGTGTGGGTCCAGGCTGTGGGCACAGAAGTCTGAATACACAAACTCAGCTTATGAGTGGCGCCTAGGGTATGGCAGGCCGGATGTACAGCCCGAGAGGGAGCTCCTGGGCCTCTGAAACAAGGGCGAGTGGGAGGCGTTCCTTCAGGCTTTTGTCTCTGGATGTTGTGTCCGGGATAGCCGTGGATTGGAGCGGTGGCCTCAGGTTCTGTGGACGAGTATCCCTCTCTGGGGATTTGTCCCAGCTCCCAAGAGTTTGGGGTCATTTTGTGGGAAGGGTGGAGTCGTGTTGTCTGGCTCATGGGTCTCTCCAAGAAAGGGATTCCAGAGCAGAGCTCCAGGTACGGGCGGGGCGACTGGAAAATTCAAACCGTGGTGAGGATTGGGTGCATAGGGGCTTGGCAAGCCCCATATGTGGGCTCTTGGTCCAGGCCCTGACAGGCCTTTCTTTGACATGGGGCTCATGCTGAGGATCACAGTGTGAATTTGTGCCCAAGCAGCACTCAAGTTTGGGCGTGGCATCAGGGGCCATGAAGGTTTCTCCCACCCTGAAGGTGTGACTCCATGCCAAGAGCAAGCTTGACAGCCATGGGGAAGGAGGAGTTCTGTTTTGTGCTTGCTATACCCAGCTGTGTGGAGAATTGATATAATGTCTAGGTTCAGATATCTGAAAACCAAGGTTAGGATGAGGTGACGGCATAAGACCATGGCGTGTCCGAAGTGCTGGGTGTGCGGCCAGCTGTCTCCTTGTCTGTCTGGACGTCTGGCTTCAGGCTGTGTCAGGCAGAGCATGAGTGCCCAGAGCAGCCTATCCAGTTCGGGTACCGTCGAGGCCCGAGCAGGTTGATCCTCATCTGGGTTTTCTGGAGAGCCCCACAGGGAAACGTTTTTCTTCCGTTGGGCAGACACTGGGCTGGGTTTTGGTTCCGGAGTTCCTAGTCCGGAGGGCTTGTTTGCCAGGAGTGTGAGGAAGGAAGTCTGAAAACACAAGCTAGCGTGAGGTTTGGGACCGAGGTCACGGCATGCCCACTCTGCAGAGGCTGAATCGGGATCTCCTGCACTGAGGTCATGTCAACTATGAGACGTGCCTCAGGCTAGAGTTCTTGTCCAGCATGGCCTCTTCCTGAAGGGTGTGGGGGCTTCATGAGGCCAGAAAGTTTTGCCTACGATGGGATTTGTGAACTGCTCCAAAACTGAAGGTTACCTTCTGCACGACAGTCGAGTCCTATTGGATGGTTCCAAGAGGCCCCATATGGAAAGACTCGAGAGCAGGTGTCTAAGCATGGATGCCTGGGAACGCCACCTCATATTCCCACTCTTTAGTCAGGACAAGGCAGGCTCAATCTGCGGGCTCCTGGGTGAGCTACCCAGAGGGGAGAGTTGAAATGGACTCTCCTGAAGATGAGTCCTACTGTGGCTTGGTGGCCTGGGAGACCTTGGAATGTGGAGGTGGCTCACGGACTCTGCAGGATTCTCCAACATGAGGTGTTTGACACGGCTCCAACAAGGAAACTTCCCATGTGGAGACGAGAGGAGTTCTGTTCCGTGCCTCAGGAAAGCCCCATACCCTGTTCTTCGAACCAAAGCCTCTGAGGAGTGACACCTGGAAACCAAAGTAAGAGTTGAGACTACGGCCTAAAGGCCTGTCCGGCTCAACCTTCTATCTCTGTTGTCATCTGTGTGCATGTATTCATGGATGTAGCTGCTCAGCTTGTGTCCGAATGCCCCTGTGAGTCCAGTGAGGCTCCCAGTAGTGGGATGTCCTCGGAGGCCTTGAGGTTTCTCATATTCTGGAGGTGTGTGGCCAAAGGAATGGACACAGTTTCCCAGGAGAGAGCAGGCACGGTCCTGTGGTATGGCTCCAGAGGACCCAGCCTAGAGGCTCTGTTTGCCAGGGCTGTGGGGACAGATGTCTGAAAAAGCAAACTTGGCTCAGCTAGGGGCCAATGTAATGGCAGGCCTTATCTCTAGTCCGTGAGGGGAGATCCTCTGGAAATCAAAGTAGGGCAAGTGGGAGGCAGTCACTCAGGATTTTGTCTCTGGGTGTTGCGTTTACAGTGTCCGGTCAGGGTAGGGGTTGTCTCAGGGGCCGAGGAAGAGCCTTCCTCTCAGGGGATTGTCCAAGCTCCCAAGTGTTTGTGTTCATTCTGTGGGAATGAAGAGTACTGTTTCCTGCCACAGGGGAACCCCCAGGAGAGGGACTCTAGAGCACAGCAGTGGGTTCCCTCAACTGGAATACACACCATCTAGTTAGTCCTGGGTGCCTATGGGCATGGCAAGCCACATATGCGGGCTCTTGGTCCAGTCACTGAGAGGCGTTACTTGAATAAGGTACTCACGCTGAGGGTCACAATGTGTGTTTGTGCCCAAGGCGGCCCTCACGCTTGGGCGTGGCCTCATGGGCCATGCCGTTTTCTCCTACACTGAAGGTTTGACTCACTGCCAGCAGCAAGGTTTCTTGCCAGGGGGAAGGAGGGGTTCTGACTTGTGCATCAGGTTCCCCCCTGTGCAGGGATTGGAGATAAGGTCTAGGTTCCGATGACTGAAAACCCAGGTTGGGAATGGATGGTGGCCTAAGGCAGTGGCGGGTCCAATGTGCTGGGTGTGCAGCCAGCTGTGTCGGTGTCTGTTGGAAGGTCTGGGCTCAGGCTATTTGCGACAGAGCATCACTGTTTAAGGTAGCCTATGCAATTGGGGTGTTGCCGAGGGCCAAGCAGTTTGATCCTCATTTGGGGTTTCTGGGCAGCGCCATAGACAATGTTTTTCTCTTGGGAGGCAGGCACAGTGCTTCATTGTGGCCCCAGAATTCCCAGTAGGGAGGGTTTGTGGGCCAGGAGTGTGAGGACGGAAGTCTGAAAACACAAGCTAGTGTGAGGATTGGAACCAAGGGCAGAGCAGGCCCACTCTGCAGAGGCTGAATCAAAATCTCCTGCATCTGAAGTCAGGCTGAGGATCAGACGTTGGCTGAGGCTGGAGTATGTGTCCATGATGGCACCTTCATGAAGTGGGGGCCTCATGAGGCCAAGGAAGTTTTCCCACGCTGAGTTTGGAGGTTGCCCCAAACCACAAGGTTTCCTTCTGCGGGACATTCGAGTCCTGTTGCATGGCTCCAGGACATACCATATGGAAGGACTGGAGAGCAGGGTTCGAAGGATGGATCCCTGTACAGCATGCCTCGCATTCCCATTGCCTATTAGCGACAAGATATGTTTGATCTGCTGCCTCTGGAACACGCGACCCAGGGGGCTGAGTTGAAATGGCCTCTCCTGAGGATGCGTCATAATGTGCGTTTGGGTCCATGGAGACCTTGGAATGTGCTGGTTGTTCAGTGGCCCTGCGGAACTCTCCTACCTGAAGTGTTTGATACATCCCAGTAAGAAAGCTGCCCATGTGGAGATGAGAGAGGTTTGGTTTGGTGCCTCAGAAAAGCCCCATGTGCTGGTCTACGAAAACAGTCCTCTGAGAACGGAAACATGGAAACCAAAGCTAAGGTTCAGATTAGGGCCTGGGGGCCTGTCCATTTCAACCTTCTGTCTCTGGGGACACTGTCTGAGAGTCTAAGTGGAGATAGTTGCTCCGCTGGTGTCAGAGAGCCCCTCTTAGTCCAGGGGGGCCTACACTATTGATGGCCTCAGGGGCCTTGGAGCTTTTCCCTAACCTGTAGTGTTGTGGTCAATGGACTGGGCACACTTTCCTTGGAGAGGGCAGGCACAATCTTTTGCTGTGGCCCTAGAGGCCCTAGCCTGGAGGTGTGTGGGTCCAGGCTGTGGGCACAGAAGTCTGAATACACAAACTCAGCTTATGAGTGGCGCCTAGGGTATGGCAGGCCGGATGTACAGCCCGAGAGGGAGCTCCTGGGCCTCTGAAACAAGGGCGAGTGGGAGGCGTTCCTTCAGGCTTTTGTCTCTGGATGTTGTGTCCGGGATAGCCGTGGATTGGAGCGGTGGCCTCAGGTACTGTGGACGAGTATCCCTCTCTGGGGATTTGTCCCAGCTCCCAAGAGTTTGGGGTCATTTTGTGGGAAGGGTGGAGTCGTGTTGTCTGGCTCATGGGTCTCTCCAAGAAAGGGATTCCAGAGCAGAGCTCCAGGTACGGGCGGGGCGACTGGAAAATTCAAACCGTTGTGAGGATTGGGTGCATAGGGCTTGGCAAGCCCCATATGTGGGCTCTTGGTTCAGGCCCTGACAGGCCTTTCTTTGACATGGGGCTCATGCTGAGGATCACAGTGTGAATTTGTGCCCAAGCAGCACTCAAGTTTGGGCGTGGCATCAGGGGCCATGAAGGTTTCTCCCACCCTGAAGGTGTGACTCCATGCCAAGAGCAAGCTTGACAGCCATGGGGAAGGAGGAGTTCTGTTTTGTGCTTGCTATACCCAGCTGTGTGGAGAATTGATATAATGTCTAGGTTCAGATATCTGAAAACCAAGGTTAGGATGAGGTGACGGCATAAGACCATGGCGTGTCCGAAGTGCTGGGTGTGCGGCCAGCTGTCTCCTTGTCTGTCTGGACGTCTGGCTTCAGGCTGTGTCAGGCAGAGCATGAGTGCCCAGAGCAGCCTATCCAGTTCGGGTACCGTCGAGGCCCGAGCAGGTTGATCCTCATCTGGGTTTTCTGGAGAGCCCCACAGGGAAACGTTTTTCTTCCGTTGGGCAGACACTGGGCTGGGTTTTGGTTCTGGAGTTCCTAGTCCGGAGGGCTTGTTTGCCAGGAGTGTGAGGAAGGAAGTCTGAAAACACAAGCTAGCGTGAGGTTTGGGACCGAGGTCACGGCATGCCCACTCGGCAGAGGCTGAATCGGGATCTCCTGCACTGAGGTCATGTCAACTATGAGACGTGCCTCAGGCTAGAGTTTTTGTCCAGCATGGCCTCTTCCTGAAGGGTGTGGGGGCTTCATGAGGCCAGAAAGTTTTGCCTACGATGGGATTTGTGAACTGCTCCAAAACTGAAGGTTACCTTCTGCACGACAGTCGAGTCCTATTGGATGGTTCCAAGAGGCCCCATATGGAAAGACTCGAGAGCAGGTGTCTAAGCATGGATGCCTGGGAACGCCACCTCATATTCCCACTCTTTAGTCTGGACAAGGCAGGCTCAATCTGCGGGCTCCTGGGTGAGCTACCCAGAGGGGGAGTTGAAATGGACTCTCCTGAAGATGAGTCCTACTGTGGCTTGGTGGCCTGGGAGACCTTGGAATGTGGAGGTGGCTCAGGGACTCTGCAGGATTCTCCAACATGAGGTGTTTGACACGGCTCCAACAAGGAAACTTCCCATGTGGAGACGAGAGGAGTTCTGTTCCGTGCCTCAGGAAAGCCCCATACCCTGTTCTTCGAACCAAAGCCTCTGAGGAGTGACACCTGGAAACCAAAGTAAGAGTTGAGACTACGGCCTAAAGGCCTGTCCGGCTCAACCTTCTATCTCTGTTGTCATCTGTGTGCATGCATTCATGGATGTAGCTGCTCAGCTTGTGTCCGAATGCCCCTGTGAGTCCAGTGAGGCTCCCAGTAGTGGGATGTCCTCGGAGGCCTTGAGGTTTCTCATATTCTGGAGGTGTGTGGCCAAAGGAATGGACACAGATTCCCAGGAGAGAGCAGGCACGGTCCTGTGGTATGGCTCCAGAGGACCCAGCCTAGAGGCTCTGTTTGCCAGGGCTGTGGGGACAGATGTCTGAAAAAGCAAACTTGGCTCAGCTAGGGGCCAATGTAATGGCAGGCCTGATCTCTAGTCCGTGAGGGGAGATCCTCTGGAAATCAAAGTAGGGCAAGTGGGAGGCAGTCACTCAGGATTTTGTCTCTGGGTGTTGCGTTTACAGTGTCCGGTCAGGGTAGGGGTTGTCTCAGGGGCCGAGGAAGAGCCTTCCTCTCAGGGGATTGTCCAAGCTCCCAAGTGTTTGTGTTCATTCTGTGGGAATGAAGAGTACTGTTTCCTGCCACAGGGGAACCCCCAGGAGAGGGACTCTAGAGCACAGCAGTGGGTTCCCTCAACTGGAATACACACCATCTAGTTAGTCCTGGGTGCCTATGGGCATGGCAAGCCACATATGCGGGCTCTTGGTCCAGTCACTGAGAGGCGTTACTTGAATAAGGTACTCACGCTGAGGGACACAATGTGTGTTTGTGCCCAAGGCGGCCCTCACGCTTGGGCGTGGCCTCATGGGCCATGCCGTTTTCTCCTACACTGAAGGTTTGACTCACTGCCAGCAGCAAGGTTTCTTGCCAGGGGGAAGGAGGGTTTCTGACTTGTGCATCAGGTTCCCCCCTGTGCAGGGATTGGAGATAAGGTCTAGGTTCCGATGACTGAAAACCCAGGTTGGGAATGGATGGTGGCCTAAGGCAGTGGCGTGTCCAATGTGCTGGGTGTGCAGCCAGCTGTGTCGGTGTCTGTTAGAAGGTCTGGGCTCAGGCTATTTGCGACAGAGCATCACTGTTTAAGGTAGCCTATGCAATTGGGGTGTTGCCGAGGGCCAAGCAGTTTGATCCTCATTTGGGGTTTCTGGGCAGCGCCATAGACAATGTTTTTCTCTTGGGAGGCAGGCACAGTGCTTCATTGTGGCCCCAGAATTCCCAGTAGGGAGGGTTTGTGGGCCAGGAGTGTGAGGACGGAAGTCTGAAAACACAAGCTAGTGTGAGGATTGGAACCAAGGGCAGAGCAGGCCCACTCTGCCGAGGCTGAATCAAAATCTCCTGCATCTGAAGTCAGGCTGAGGATCAGACGTTGGCTGAGGCTGGAGTATGTGTCCATGATGGCACCTTCATGAAGTGGGGGCCTCATGAGGCCAAGGAAGTTTTCCCACACTGAGTTTGGAGGTTGCCCCAAACCACAAGGTTTCCTTCTGCGGGACATTTGAGTCCTGTTGCATGGCTCCAGGACATACCATATGGAAGGACTGGAGAGCAGGGTTCGAAGGATGGATCCCTGTACAGCATGCCTCGCATTCCCATTGGCTATTAGCGACAAGATATGTTTGATCTGCTGCCTCTGGAACACGCGACCCAGGGGGCTGAGTTGAAATGGCCTCTCCTGAGGATGCGTCATAATGTGCGTTTGGGTCCATGGAGACCTTGGAATGTGCTGGTTGTCCAGTGGCCCTGCGGAACTCTCCTACCTGAAGTGTTTGATACATCCCAGTAAGAAAGCTGCCCATGTGGAGATGAGAGATGTTTGGTTTGGTGCCTCAGAAAAGCCCCATGTGCTGGTCTACGAAAACAGTCCTCTGAGAACGGAAACATGGAAACCAAAGCTAAGGTTCAGATTAGGGCCTGGGGGCCTGTCCATTTCAACCTTCTGTCTCTGGGGACACTGTCTGAGAGTCTAAGTGGAGATAGTTGCTCCGCTGGTGTCAGAGAGCCCCTCTTAGTCCAGGGGGGCCTACACTATTGATGGCCTCAGAGGCCTTGGAGCTTTTCCCTAACCTGTAGTGTTGTGGTCAATGGACTGGGCACACTTTCCTTGGAGAAGGCAGGCACAATCTTTCGCTGTGGCCCTAGAGGCCCTAGCCTGGAGGTGTGTGGGTCCAGGCTGTGGGCACAGAAGTCTGAATACACAAACTCAGCTTATGAGTGGCGCCTAGGGTATGGCAGGCCGGATGTACAGCCCGAGAGGGAGCTCCTGGGCCTCTGAAACAAGGGCGAGTGGGAGGCGTTCCTTCAGGCTTTTGTCTCTGGATGTTGTGTCCGGGATAGCCGTGGATTGGAGCGGTGGCCTCAGGTACTGTGGACGAGTATCCCTCTCTGGGGATTTGTCCCAGCTCCCAAGAGTTCGGGGTCATTTTGTGGGAAGGGTGGAGTCGTGTTGTCTGGCTCATGGGTCTCTCCAAGAAAGGGATTCCAGAGCAGAGCTCCAGGTACGGGCGGGGCGACTGGAAAATTCAAACCGTGGTGAGGATTGGGTGCATAGGGGCTTGGCAAGCCCCATATGTGGGCTCTTGGTCCAGGCCCTGACAGGCCTTTCTTTGACATGGGGCTCATGCTGAGGATCACAGTGTGAATTTGTGCCCAAGCAGCACTCAAGTTTGGGCGTGGCATCAGGGGCCATGAAGGTTTCTCCCACCCTGAAGGTGTGACTCCATGCCAAGAGCAAGCTTGACAGCCATGGGGAAGGAGGAGTTCTGTTTTGTGCTTGCTATACCCAGCTGTGTGGAGAATTGATATAATGTCTAGGTTCAGATATCTGAAAACCAAGGTTAGGATGAGGTGACGGCATAAGACCATTGCGTGTCCGAAGTGCTGGGTGTGCGGCCAGCTGTCTCCTTGTCTGTCTGGACGTCTGGCTTCAGGCTGTGTCAGGCAGAGCATGAGTGCCCAGAGCAGCCTATCCAGTTCGGGTACCGTCGAGGCCCGAGCAGGTTGATCCTCATCTGGGTTTTCTGGAGAGCCCCACAGGGAAACGTTTTTCTTCCGTTGGGCAGACACTGGGCTGGGTTTTGGTTCCGGAGTTCCTTGTCCGGAGGGCTTGTTTGCCAGGAGTGTGAGGAAGGATGTCTGAAAACACAAGCTAGCGTGTGGTTTGGGACCGAGGTCACGGCATGCTCACTCTGCAGAGGCTGAATCGGGATCTCCTGCACTGAGGTCATGTCAACTATGAGACGTGCCTCAGGCTAGAGTTCTTGTCCAGCATGGCCTCTTCCTGAAGGGTGTGGGGGCTTCATGAGGCCAGAAAGTTTTGCCTACGATGGGATTTGTGAACTGCTCCAAAACTGAAGGTTACCATCTGCACGACAGTCGAGTCCTATTGGATGGTTCCAAGAGGCCCCATATGGAAAGACTCGAGAGCAGGTGTCTAAGCATGGATGCCTGGGAACGCCACCTCATATTCCCACTCTTTAGTCAGGACAAGGCAGGCTCAATCTGCGGGCTCCTGGGTGATCTACCCAGAGGGGAGAGTTGAAATGGACTCTCCTGAAGATGAGTCCTACTGTGGCTTGGTGGCCTGGGAGACCTTGGAATGTGGAGGTGGCTCAGGGACTCTGCAGGATTCTCCAACATGAGGTGTTTGACACGGCTCCAACAAGGAAACTTCCCATGTGGAGACGAGAGGAGTTCTGTTCCGTGCCTCAGGAAAGCCCCATACCCTGTTCTTCGAACCAAAGCCTCTGAGGAGTGACACCTGGAAACCAAAGTAAGAGTTGAGACTACGGCCTAAAGGGCTGTCCGGCTCAACCTTCTATCTCTGTTGTCATCTGTGTGCATGCATTCATGGATGTAGCTGCTCAGCTTGTGTCCGAATGCCCCTGTGAGTCCAGTGAGGCTCCCAGTAGTGGGATGTCCTCGGAGGCCTTGAGGTTTCTCATATTCTGGAGGTGTGTGGCCAAAGGAATGGACACAGTTTCCCAGGAGAGAGCAGGCACGGTCCTGTGGTATGGCTCCAGAGGACCCAGCCTAGAGGCTCTGTTTGCCAGGGCTGTGGGGACAGATGTCTGAAAAAGCAAACTTGGCTCAGCTAGGGGCCAATGTAATGGCAGGCCTGATCTCTAGTCCGTGAGGGGAGATCCTCTGGAAATCAAAGTAGGGCAAGTGGGAGGGAGTCACTCAGGATTTTGTCTCTGGGTGTTGCGTTTACAGTGTCCGGTCAGGGTAGGGGTTGTCTCAGAGGCCGAGGAAGAGCATTCCTCTCAGGGGATTGTCCAAGCTCCCAAGTGTTTGTGTTCATTCTGTGGGAATGAAGAGTACTGTTTTCTGCCACAGGGGAACCCCCAGGAGAGGGACTCTAGAGCACAGCAGTGGGTTCCCTCAACTGGAATACACACCATCTAGTTAGTCCTGGGTGCCTATGGGCATGGCAAGCCACATATGCGGGCTCTTGGTCCAGTCACTGAGAGGCGTTACTTGAATAAGGTACTCACGCTGAGGGTCACAATGTGTGTTTGTGCCCAAGGCGGCCCTCACGCTTGGGCGTGGCCTCATGGGCCATGCCGTTTTCTCCTACACTGAAGGTTTGACTCACTGCCAGCAGCAAGGTTTCTTGCCAGGGGGAAGGAGGGGTTCTGACTTGTGCATCAGGTTCCCCCCTGTGCAGGGATTGGAGATAAGGTCTAGGTTCCGATGACTGAAAACCCAGGTTGGGAATGGATGGTGGCCTAAGGCAGTGGCGGGTCCAATGTGCTGGGTGTGCAGCCAGCTGTGTCGGTGTCTGTTGGAAGGTCTGGGCTCAGGCTATTTGCGACTGAGCATCACTGTTTAAGGTAGCCTATGCAATTGGGGTGTTGCCGAGGGCCAAGCAGTTTGATCCTCATTTGGGGTTTCTGGGCAGCGCCATAGACAATGTTTTTCTCTTGGGAGGCAGGCACAGTGCTTCATTGTGGCCCCAGAATTCCCAGTAGGGAGGGTTTGTGGGCCAGGAGTGTGAGGACGGAAGTCTGAAAACACAAGCTAGTGTGAGGATTGGAACCAAGGGCAGAGCAGGCCCACTCTGCAGAGGCTGAATCAAAATCTCCTGCATCTGAAGTCAGGCTGAGGATCAGACGTTGGCTGAGGCTGGAGTATGTGTCCATGATGGCACCTTCATGAAGTGGGGGCCTCATGAGGCCAAGGAAGTTTTCCCACGCTGAGTTTGGAGGTTGCCCCAAACCACAAGGTTTCCTTCTGCGGGACATTTGAGTCCTGTTGCATGGCTCCAGGACATACCATATGGAAGGACTGGAGAGCAGGGTTCGAAGGATGGATCCCTGTACAGCATGCCTCGCATTCCCATTGGCTATTAGCGACAAGATATGTTTGATCTGCTGCCTCTGGAACACGCGACCCAGGGGGCTGAGTTGAAATGGCCTCTCCTGAGGATGCGTCATAATGTGTGTTTGGGTCCATGGAGACCTTGGTATGTGCTGGTTGTTCAGTGGCCCTGCGGAACTCTCCTACCTGAAGTGTTTGATACATCCCAGTAAGAAAGCTGCCCATGTGGAGATGAGAGAGGTTTGGTTTGGTGCCTCAGAAAAGCCCCATGTGCTGGTCTACGAAAACAGTCCTCTGAGAACGGAAACATGGAAACCAAAGCTAAGGTTCAGATTAGGGCCTGGGGGCCTGTCCATTTCAACCTTCTGTCTCTGGGGACACTGTCTGAGAGTCTAAGTGGAGATAGTTGCTCCGCTGGTGTCAGAGAGCCCCTCTTAGTCCAGGGGGGCCTACACTATTGATGGCCTCAGAGGCCTTGGAGCTTTTCCCTAACCTGTAGTGTTGTGTTCAATGGACTGGGCACACTTTCCTTGGAGAAGGCAGGCACAATCTTTCGCTGTGGCCCTAGAGGCCCTAGCCTGGAGGTGTGTGGGTCCAGGCTGTGGGCACAGAAGTCTGAATACACAAACTCAGCTTATGAGTGGCGCCTAGGGTATGGCAGGCCGGATGTACAGCCCGAGAGGGAGCTCCTGGGCCTCTGAAACAAGGGCGAGTGGGAGGCGTTCCTTCAGGCTTTTGTCTCTGGATGTTGTGTCCGGGATAGCCGTGGATTGGAGCGGTGGCCTCAGGTACTGTGGACGAGTATCCCTCTCTGGGGATTTGTCCCAGCTCCCAAGAGTTTGGGGTCATTTTGTGGGAAGGGTGGAGTCGTGTTGTCTGGCTCATGGGTCTCTCCAAGAAAGGGATTCCAGAGCAGAGCTCCAGGTACGGGCGGGGCGACTGGAAAATTCAAACCGTGGTGAGGATTGGGTGCATAGGGGCTTGGCAAGCCCCATATGTGGGCTCTTGGTCCAGGCCCTGACAGGCCTTTCTTTGACATGGGGCTCATGCTGAGGATCACAGTGTGAATTTGTGCCCAAGCAGCACTCAAGTTTGGGCGTGGCATCAGGGGCCATGAAGGTTTCTCCCACCTTGAAGGTGTGACTCCATGCCAAGAGCAAGCTTGACAGCCATGGGGAAGGAGGAGTTCTGTTTTGTGCTTGCTATACCCAGCTGTGTGGAGAATTGATATAATGTCTAGGTTCAGATATCTGAAAACCAAGGTTAGGATGAGGTGACGGCATAAGACCATGGAGTGTCCGAAGTGCTGGGTGTGCGGCCAGCTGTCTCCTTGTCTGTCTGGACGTCTGGCTTCAGGCTGTGTCAGGCAGAGCATGAGTGCCCAGAGCAGCCTATCCAGTTCGGGTACCGTCGAGGCCCGAGCAGGTTGATCCTCATCTGGGTTTTCTGGAGAGCCCCACAGGGAAACGTTTTTCTTCCGTTGGGCAGACACTGGGCTGGGTTTTGGTTCCGGAGTTCCTTGTCCGGAGGGCTTGTTTGCCAGGAGTGTGAGGAAGGAAGTCTGAAAACACAAGCTAGCGTGTGGTTTGGGACCGAGGTCACGGCATGCTCACTCTGCAGAGGCTGAATCGGGATCTCCTGCACTGAGGTCATGTCAACTATGAGACGTGCCTCAGGCTAGAGTTCTTGTCCAGCATGGCCTCTTCCTGAAGGGTGTGGGGGCTTCATGAGGCCAGAAAGTTTTGCCTACGATGGGATTTGTGAACTGCTCCAAAACTGAAGGTTACCTTCTGCACGACAGTCGAGTCCTATTGGATGGTTCCAAGAGGCCCCATATGGAAAGACTCGAGAGCAGGTGTCTAAGCATGGATGCCTGGGAACGCCACCTCATATTCCCACTCTTTAGTCAGGACAAGGCAGGCTCAATCTGCGGGCTCCTGGGTGAGCTACCCAGAGGGGAGAGTTGAAATGGACTCTCCTGAAGATGAGTCCTACTGTGGCTTGGTGGCCTGGGAGACCTTGGAATGTGGAGGTGGCTCAGGGACTCTGCAGGATTCTCCAACATGAGGTGTTTGACACGGCTCCAACAAGGAAACTTCCCATGTGTAGACGAGAGGAGTTCTGTTCCGTGCCTCAGGAAAGCCCCATACCCTGTTCTTCGAACCAAAGCCTCTGAGGAGTGACACCTGGAAACCAAAGTAAGAGTTGAGACTACGGCCTAAAGGCCTGTCCGGCTCAACCTTCTATCTCTGTTGTCATCTGTGTGCATGCATTCATGGATGTAGCTGCTCAGCTTGTGTCCGAATGCCCCTGTGAGTCCAGTGAGGCTCCCAGTAGTGGGATGTCCTCGGAGGCCTTGAGGTTTCTCATATTCTGGAGGTGTGTGGCCAAAGGAATGGACACAGTTTGCCAGGAGAGAGCAGGCACGGTCCTGTGGTATGGCTCCAGAGGACCCAGCCTAGAGGCTCTGTTTGCCAGGGCTGTGGGGACAGATGTCTGAAAAAGCAAACTTGGCTCAGCTAGGGGCCAATGTAATGGCAGGCCTGATCTCTAGTCCGTGAGGGGAGATCCTCTGGAAATCAAAGTAGGGCAAGTGGGAGGCAGTCACTCAGGATTTTGTCTCTGGGTGTTGCGTTTACAGTGTCCGGTCAGGGTAGGGGTTGTCTCAGAGGCCGAGGAAGAGCCTTCCTCTCAGGGGATTGTCCAAGCTCCCAAGTGTTTGTGTTCATTCTGTGGGAATGAAGAGTACTGTTTCCTGCCACAGGGGAACCCCCAGGAGAGGGACTCTAGAGCACAGCAGTGGGTTCCCTCAACTGGAATACACACCATCTAGTTAGTCCTGGGTGCCTATGGGCATGGCAAGCCACATATGCGGGCTCTTGGTCCAGTCACTGAGAGGCGTTACTTGAATAAGGTACTCACGCTGAGGGTCACAATGTGTGTTTGTGCCCAAGGCGGCCCTCACGCTTGGGCGTGGCCTCATGGGCCATGCCGTTTTCTCCTACACTGAAGGTTTGACTCACTGCCAGCAGCAAGGTTTCTTGCCAGGGGGAAGGAGGGTTCTGACTTGTGCATCAGGTTCCCCCCTGTGCAGGGATTGGAGATAATGTCTAGATTCCGATGACTGAAAACCCAGGTTGGGAATGGATGGTGGCCTAAGGCAGTGGCGGGTCCAATGTGCTGGGTGTGCAGCCAGCTGTGTCGGTGTCTGTTGGAAGGTCTGGGCTCAGGCTATTTGCGACAGAGCATCACTGTTTAAGGTAGCCTATGCAATTGGGGTGTTGCCGAGGGCCAAGCAGTTTGATCCTCATTTGGGGTTTCTGGGCAGCGCCATAGACAATGTTTTTCTCTTGGGAGGCAGGCACAGTGCTTCATTGTGGCCCCAGAATTCCCAGTAGGGAGGGTTTGTGGGCCAGGAGTGTGAGGACGGAAGTCTGAAAACACAAGCTAGTGTGAGGATTGGAACCAAGGGCAGAGCAGGCCCACTCTGCAGAGGCTGAATCAAAATCTCCTGCATCTGAAGTCAGGCTGAGGATCAGACGTTGGCTGAGGCTGGAGTATGTGTCCATGATGGCACCTTCATGAAGTGGGGGCCTCATGAGGCCAAGGAAGTTTTCCCACGCTGAGTTTGGAGGTTGCCCCAAACCACAAGGTTTCCTTCTGCGGGACATTCGAGTCCTGTTGCATGGCTCCAGGACATACCATACGGAAGGACTGGAGAGCAGGGTTCGAAGGATGGATCCCTGTACAGCATGCCTCGCATTCCCATTGGCTATTAGCGACAAGATATGTTTGATCTGCTGCCTCTGGAACACGCGACCCAGGGGGCTGAGTTGAAATGGCCTCTCCTGAGGATGCGTCATAATGTGCGTTTGAGTCCATGGAGACCTTGGAATGTGCTGGTTGTTCAGTGGCCCTGCGGAACTCTCCTACCTGAAGTGTTTGATACATCCCAGTAAGAAAGCTGCCCATGTGGAGATGAGAGATGTTTGGTTTGGTGCCTCAGAAAAGCCCCATGTGCTGGTCTACGAAAACAGTCCTCTGAGAACGGAAACATGGAAACCAAAGCTAAGGTTCAGATTAGGGCCTGGGGGCCTGTCCCTTTCAACCTTCTGTCTCTGGGGACACTGTCTGAGAGTCTAAGTGGAGATAGTTGCTCCGCTGGTGTCAGAGAGCCCCTCTTAGTCCAGGGGGGCCTACACTATTGATGGCCTCAGAGGCCTTGGAGCTTTTCCCTAACCTGTAGTGTTGTGGTCAATGGACTGGGCACACTTTCCTTGGAGAAGGCAGGCACAATCTTTCGCTGTGGCCCTAGAGGCCCTAGCCTGGAGGTGTGTGGGTCCAGGCTGTGGGCACAGAAGTCTGAATACACAAACTCAGCTTATGAGTGGCGCCTAGGGTATGGCAGGCCGGATGTACAGCCCGAGAGGGAGCTCCTGGGCCTCTGAAACAAGGGCGAGTGGGAGGCGTTCCTTCAGGCTTTTGTCTCTGGATGTTGTGTCCGGGATAGCCGTGGATTGGAGCAGTGGCCTCAGGTTCTGTGGACGAGTATCCCTCTCTGTGGATTTGTCCCAGCTCCCAAGAGTTTGGGGTCATTTTGTGGGAAGGGTGGAGTCGTGTTGTCTGGCTCATGGGTCTCTCCAAGAAAGGGATTCCAGACAGAGCTCCAGGTACGGGTGGGGCGACTGGAAAATTCAAACCGTGGTGAGGATTGGGTGCATAGGGGCTTGGCAAGCCCCATATGTGGGCTCTTGGTCCAGGCCCTGACAGGCCTTTCTTTGACATGGGGCTCATGCTGAGGATCACAGTGTGAATTTGTGCCCAAGCAGCACTCAAGTTTGGGCGTGGCATCAGGGGCCATGAAGGTTTCTCCCACCCTGAAGGTGTGACTCCATGCCAAGAGCAAGCTTGACAGCCATGGGGAAGGAGGAGTTCTGTTTTGTGCTTGCTATACCCAGCTGTGTGGAGAATTGATATAATGTCTAGGTTCAGATATCTGAAAACCAAGGTTAGGATGAGGTGACGGCATAAGACCATGGAGTGTCCGAAGTGCTGGGTGTGCGGCCAGCTGTCTCCTTGTCTGTCTGGACGTCTGGCTTCAGGCTGTGTCAGGCAGAGCATGAGTGCCCAGAGCAGCCTATCCAGTTCGGGTACCCTCGAGGCCCGAGCAGGTTGATCCTCATCTGGGTTTTCTGGAGTGCCCCACAGGGAAACGTTTTTCTTCCGTTGGGCAGACACTGGGCTGGGTTTTGGTTCCGGAGTTTTTAGTCCGGAGGGCTTGTTTGCCAGGAGTGTGAGGAAGGAAGTCTGAAAACACAAGCTAGCGTGTGGTTTGGGACCGAGGTCACGGCAGGCCCACTCTGCAGAGGCTGAATCGGGATCTCCTGCACTGAGGTCATGTCAACTATGAGACGTGCCTCAGGCTAGAGTTCTTGTCCAGCATGGCCTCTTCCTGAAGGGTGTGGGGGCTTCATGAGGCCAGAAAGTTTTGCCTACGATGGGATTTGTGAACTGCTCCAAAACTGAAGGTTACCTTCTGCACGACAGTCGAGTCCTATTGGATGGTTCCAAGAGGCCCCATATGGAAAGACTCGAGAGCAGGTGTCTAAGCATGGATGCCTGGGAACGCCACCTCATATTCCCACTCTTTAGTCAGGACAAGGCAGGCTCAATCTGCGGGCTCCTGGGTGAGCTACCCAGAGGGGAGAGTTGAAATGGACTCTCCTGAAGATGAGTCCTACTGTGGCTTGGTGGCCTGGGAGACCTTGGAATGTGGAGGTGGCTCAGGGACTCTGCAGGATTCTCCAACATGAGGTGTTTGACACGGCTCCAACAAGGAAACTTCCCATGTGGAGACGAGAGGAGTTCTGTTCCGTGCCTCAGGAAAGCCCCATACCCTGTTCTTCGAACCAAAGCCTCTGAGGAGTGACACCTGGAAAACAAAGTAAGAGTTGAGACTACGGCCTAAAGGCCTGTCCGGCTCTACCTTCTATCTCTGTTGTCATCTGTGTGCATGCATTCATGGATGTAGCTGCTCAGCTTGTGTCCGAATGCCCCTGTGAGTCCAGTGAGGCTCCCAGTAGTGGGATGTCCTCGGAGGCCTTGAGGTTTCTCATATTCTGGAGGTGTGTGGCCAAAGGAATGGACACAGTTTGCCAGGAGAGAGCAGGCACGGTCCTGTGGTATGGCTCCAGAGGACCCAGCCTAGAGGCTGTGTTTGCCAGGGCTGAGGGGACAGATGTCTGAAAAAGCAAACTTGGCTCAGCTAGGGGCCAATGTAATGGCAGGCCTGATCTCTAGTCCGTGAGGGGAGATCCTCTGGAAATCAAAGTAGGGCAAGTGGGAGGCAGTCACTCAGGATTTTGTCTCTGGGTGTTGCGTTTACAGTGTCCGGTCAGGGTAGGGGTTGTCTCAGAGGCCGAGGAAGAGCCTTCCTCTCAGGGGATTGTCCAAGCTCCCAAGTGTTTGTGTTCATTCTGTGGGAATGAAGAGTACTGTTTCCTGCCACAGGGGAACCCCTAGGAGAGGGACTCTAGAGCACAGCAGTGGGTTCCCTCAACTGGAATACACACCATCTAGTTAGTCCTGGGTGCCTATGGGCATGGCAAGCCACATATGCGGGCTCTTGGTCCAGTCCCTGAGAGGCGTTACTTGAATAAGGTACTCACGCTGAGGGACACAATGTGTGTTTGTGCCCAAGGCGGCCCTCACGCTTGGGCGTGGCCTCATGGGCCATGCCGTTTTCTCCTACACTGAAGGTTTGACTCACTGCCAGCAGCAAGGTTTCTTGCCAGGGGGAAGGAGGGGTTCTGACTTGTGCATCAGGTTCCCCCCTGTGCAGGGATTGGAGATAAGGTCTAGGTTCCGATGACTGAAAACCCAGGTTGGGAATGGATGGTGGCCTAAGGCAGTGGCGTGTCCAATGTGCTGGGTGTGCAGCCAGCTGTGTCGGTGTCTGTTGGAAGGTCTGGGCTCAGGCTATTTGCGACAGAGCATCACTGTTTAAGGTAGCCTATGCAATTGGCGTGTTGCCGAGGGCCAAGCAGTTTGATCCTCATTTGGGGTTTCTGGGCAGCGCCATAGACAATGTTTTTCTCTTGGGAGGCAGGCACAGTGCTTCATTGTGGCCCCAGAATTCCCAGTAGGGAGGGTTTGTGGGCCAGGAGTGTGAGGACGGAAGTCTGAAAACACAAGCTAGTGTGAGGATTGGAACCAAGGGCAGAGCAGGCCCACTCTGCAGAGGCTGAATCAAAATCTCCTGCATCTGAAGTCAGGCTGAGGATCAGACGTTGGCTGAGGCTGGAGTATATGTCCATGATGGCACCTTCATGAAGTGGGGGCCTCATGAGGCCAAGGAAGTTTTCCCACGCTGAGTTTGGAGGTTGCCCCAAACCACAAGGTTTCCTTCTGCGGGACATTCGAGTCCTGTTGCATGGCTCCAGGACATACCATATGGAAGGACTGGAGAGCAGGGTTCGAAGGATGGATCCCTGTACAGCATGCCTCGCATTCCCATTGGCTATTAGCGACAAGATATGTTTGATCTGCTTCCTCTGGAACACGCGACCCAGGGGGCTGAGATGAAATGGCCTCTCCTGAGGATGCGTCATAATGTGCGTTTGGGTCCATGGAGACCTTGGAATGTGCTGGTTGTTCAGTGGCCCTGCGGAACTCTCCTACCTGAAGTGTTTGATACATCCCAGTAAGAAAGCTGCCCATGTGGAGATGAGAGATGTTTGGTTTGGTGCCTCAGAAAAGCCCCATGTGCTGGTCTACGAAAACAGTCCTCTGAGAACGGAAACATGGAAACCAAAGCTAAGGTTCAGATTAGGGCCTGGGGGCCTGTCCATTTCAACCTTCTGTCTCTGGGGACACTGTCTGAGAGTCTAAGTGGAGATAGTTGCTCCGCTGGTGTCAGAGAGCCCCTCTTAGTCCAGGGGGGCCTACACTATTGATGGCCTCAGAGGCCTTGGAGCTTTTCCCTAACCTGTAGTGTTGTGGTCAAAGGACTGGGCACACTTTCCTTGGAGAAGGCAGGCACAATCTTTCGCTGTGGCCCTAGAGGCCCTAGCCTGGAGGTGTGTGGGTCCAGGCTGTGGGCACAGAAGTCTGAATACACAAACTCAGCTTATGAGTGGCGCCTAGGGTATGGCAGGCCGGATGTACATCCCGAGAGGGAGCTCCTGGGCCTCTGAAACAAGGGCGAGTGGGAGGCGTTCCTTCAGGCTTTTGTCTCTGGATGTTGTGTCCGGGATAGCCGTGGATTGGAGCGGTGGCCTCAGGTTCTGTGGACGAGTATCCCTCTCTGGGGATTTCTCCCAGCTCCCAAGAGTTTGGGGTCATTTTGTGGGAAGGGTGGAGTCGTGTTGTCTGGCTCATGGGTCTCTCCAAGAAAGGGATTCCAGAGCAGAGCTCCAGGTACGGGCGGGGCGACAGGAAAATTCAAACCGTGGTGAGGATTGGGTGCATAGGGGCTTGGCAAGCCCCATATGTGGGCTCTTGGTCCAGGCCCTGACAGGCCTTTCTTTGACATGGGGCTCATGCTGAGGATCACAGTGTGAATTTGTGCCCAAGCAGCACTCAAGTTTGGGCGTGGCATCAGGGGCCATGAAGGTTTCTCCCACCCTGAAGGTGTGACTCCATGCCAAGAGCAAGCTTGACAGCCATGGGGAAGGAGGAGTTCTGTTTTGTGCTTGCTATACCCAGCTGTGTGGAGAATTGATATAATGTCTAGGTTCAGATATCTGAAAACCAAGGTTAGGATGAGGTGACGGCATAAGACCATGGCGTGTCCGAAGTGCTGGGTGTGCGGCCAGCTGTCTCCTTGTCTGTCTGGACGTCTGGCTTCAGGCTGTGTCAGGCAGAGCATGAGTGCCCAGAGCAGCCTATCCAGTTCGGGTACCGTCGAGGCCCGAGCAGGTTGATCCTCATCTGGGTTTTCTGGAGAGCCCCACAGGGAAACGTTTTTCTTCCGTTGGGCAGACACTGGGCTGGGTTTTGGTTCCGGAGTTTCTAGTCCGGAGGGCTTGTTTGCCAGGAGTGTGAGGAAGGAAGTCTGAAAACACAAGCTAGCGTGTGGTTTGGGACCGAGGTCACGGCATGCCCACTCTGCAGAGGCTGAATCGGGATCTCCTGCACTGAGGTCATGTCAACTATGAGACGTGCCTCAGGCTAGAGTTCTTGTCCAGCATGGCCTCTTCCTGAAGGGTGTGGGGGCTTCATGAGGCCAGAAAGTTTTGCCTACGATGGGATTTGTGAACTGCTCCAAAACTGAAGGTTACCTTCTGCACGACAGTCGAGTCCTATTGGATGGTTCCAAGAGGCCCCATATGGAAAGACTCGAGAGCAGGTGTCTAAGCATGGATGCCTGGGAACGCCACCTCATATTCCCACTCTTTAGTCAGGACAAGGCAGGCTCAATCTGCGGGCACCTGGGTGAGCTACCCAGAGGGGAGAGTTGAAATGGACTCTCCTGAAGATGAGTCCTACTGTGGCTTGGTGGCCTGGGAGACCTTGGAATGTGGAGGTGGCTCAGGGACTCTGCAGGATTCTCCAACATGAGGTGTTTGACACGTTTCCAACAAGGAAACTTCCCATGTGGAGACGAGAGGAGTTCTGTTCCGTGCCTCAGGAAAGCCCCATACCCTGTTCTTCGAACCAAAGCCTCTGAGGAGTGACACCTGGAAACCAAAGTAAGAGTTGAGACTACGGCCTAAAGGCCTGTCCGGCTCAACCTTCTATCTCTGTTGTCATCTGTGTGCATGCATTCATGGATGTAGCTGCTCAGCTTGTGTCCGAATGCCCCTGTGAGTCCAGTGAGGCTCCCAGTAGTGGGATGTCCTCGGAGGCCTTGAGGTTTCTCATATTCTGGAGGTGTGTGGCCAAAGGAATGGACACAGTTTCCCAGGAGAGAGCAGGCACGGTCCTGTGGTATGGCTCCAGAGGACCCAGCCTAGAGGCTGTGTTTGCCAGGGCTGTGGGGACAGATGTCTGAAAAAGCAAACTTGGCTCAGCTAGGGGCCAATGTAATGGCAGGCCTGATCTCTAGTCCGTGAGGGGAGATCCTCTGGAAATCAAAGTAGGGCAAGTGGGAGGCAGTCACTCAGGATTTTGTCTCTGGGTGTTGCGTTTACAGTGTCCGGTCAGGGTAGGGGTTGTCTCAGAGGCCGAGGAAGAGCCTTCCTCTCAGGGGATTGTCCAAGCTCCCAAGTGTTTGTGTTCATTCTGTGGGAATGAAGAGTACTGTTTCCTGCCACAGGGGAACCCCTAGGAGAGGGACTCTAGAGCACAGCAGTGGGTTCCCTCAACTGGAATACACACCATCTAGTTAGTCCTGGGTGCCTATGGGCATGGCAAGCCACATATGCGGGCTCTTGGTCCAGTCACTGAGAGGCGTTACTTGAATAAGGTACTCACGCTGAGGGACACAATGTGTGTTTGTGCCCAAGGCGGCCCTCACGCTTGGGCGTGGCCTCATGGGCCATGCCGTTTTCTCCTACACTGAAGGTTTGACTCACTGCCAGCAGCAAGGTTTCTTGCCAGGGGGAAGGAGGGGTTCTGACTTGTGCATCAGGTTCCCCCCTGTGCAGGGATTGGAGATAAGGTCTAGGTTCCGATGACTGAAAACCCAGGTTGGGAATGGATGGTGGCCTAAGGCAGTGGCGTGTCCAATGTGCTGGGTGTGCAGCCAGCTGTGTCGGTGTCTGTTGGAAGGTCTGGGCTCAGGCTATTTGCGACAGAGCATCACTGTTTAAGGTAGCCTATGCAATTGGGGTGTTGCCGAGGGCCAAGCAGTTTGATCCTCATTTGGGGTTTCTGGGCAGCGCCATAGACAATGTTTTTCTCTTGGGAGGCAGGCACAGTGCTTCATTGTGGCCCCAGAATTCCCAGTAGGGAGGGTTTGTGGGCCAGGAGTGTGAGGACGGAAGTCTGAAAACACAAGCTAGTGTGAGGATTGGAACCAAGGGCAGAGCAGGCCCACTCTGCAGAGGCTGAATCAAAATCTCCTGCATCTGAAGTCAGGCTGAGGATCAGACGTTGGCTGAGGCTGGAGTATGTGTCCATGATGGCACCTTCATGAAGTGGGGGCCTCATGAGGCCAAGGAAGTTTTCCCACGCTGAGTTTGGAGGTTGCCCCAAACCACAAGGTTTCCTTCTGCGGGACATTCGAGTCCTGTTGCATGGCTCCAGGACATACCATATGGAAGGACTGGAGAGCAGGGTTCGAAGGATGGATCCCTGTACAGCATGCCTCGCATTCCCATTGGCTATTAGCGACAAGATATGTTTGATCTGCTTCCTCTGGAACACGCGACCCAGGGGGCTGAGATGAAATGGCCTCTCCTGAGGATGCGTCATAATGTGCGTTTGGGTCCATGGAGACCTTGGAATGTGCTGGTTGTTCAGTGGCCCTGCGGAACTCTCCTACCTGAAGTGTTTGATACATCCCAGTAAGAAAGCTGCCCATGTGGAGATGAGAGATGTTTGGTTTGGTGCCTCAGAAAAGCCCCATGTGCTGGTCTACGAAAACAGTCCTCTGAGAACGGAAACATGGAAACCAAAGCTAAGGTTCAGATTAGGGCCTGGGGGCCTGTCCATTTCAACCTTCTGTCTCTGGGGACACTGTCTGAGAGTCTAAGTGGAGATAGTTGCTCCGCTGGTGTCAGAGAGCCCCTCTTAGTCCAGGGGGGCCTACACTATTGATGGCCTCAGAGGCCTTGGAGCTTTTCCCTAACCTGTAGTGTTGTGGTCAAAGGACTGGGCACACTTTCCTTGGAGAAGGCAGGCACAATCTTTCGCTGTGGCCCTAGAGGCCCTAGCCTGGAGGTGTGTGGGTCCAGGCTGTGGGCACAGAAGTCTGAATACACAAACTCAGCTTATGAGTGGCGCCTAGGGTATGGCAGGCCGGATGTACATCCCGAGAGGGAGCTCCTGGGCCTCTGAAACAAGGGCGAGTGGGAGGCGTTCCTTCAGGCTTTTGTCTCTGGATGTTGTGTCCGGGATAGCCGTGGATTGGAGCGGTGGCCTCAGGTTCTGTGGACGAGTATCCCTCTCTGGGGATTTCTCCCAGCTCCCAAGAGTTTGGGGTCATTTTGTGGGAAGGGTGGAGTCGTGTTGTCTGGCTCATGGGTCTCTCCAAGAAAGGGATTCCAGAGCAGAGCTCCAGGTACGGGCGGGGCGACAGGAAAATTCAAACCGTGGTGAGGATTGGGTGCATAGGGGCTTGGCAAGCCCCATATGTGGGCTCTTGGTCCAGGCCCTGACAGGCCTTTCTTTGACATGGGGCTCATGCTGAGGATCACAGTGTGAATTTGTGCCCAAGCAGCACTCAAGTTTGGGCGTGGCATCAGGGGCCATGAAGGTTTCTCCCACCCTGAAGGTGTGACTCCATGCCAAGAGCAAGCTTGACAGCCATGGGGAAGGAGGAGTTCTGTTTTGTGCTTGCTATACCCAGCTGTGTGGAGAATTGATATAATGTCTAGGTTCAGATATCTGAAAACCAAGGTTAGGATGAGGTGACGGCATAAGACCATGGCGTGTCCGAAGTGCTGGGTGTGCGGCCAGCTGTCTCCTTGTCTGTCTGGACGTCTGGCTTCAGGCTGTGTCAGGCAGAGCATGAGTGCCCAGAGCAGCCTATCCAGTTCGGGTACCGTCGAGGCCCGAGCAGGTTGATCCTCATCTGGGTTTTCTGGAGAGCCCCACAGGGAAACGTTTTTCTTCCGTTGGGCAGACACTGGGCTGGGTTTTGGTTCCGGAGTTTCTAGTCCGGAGGGCTTGTTTGCCAGGAGTGTGAGGAAGGAAGTCTGAAAACACAAGCTAGCGTGTGGTTTGGGACCGAGGTCACGGCATGCCCACTCTGCAGAGGCTGAATCGGGATCTCCTGCACTGAGGTCATGTCAACTATGAGACGTGCCTCAGGCTAGAGTTCTTGTCCAGCATGGCCTCTTCCTGAAGGGTGTGGGGGCTTCATGAGGCCAGAAAGTTTTGCCTACGATGGGATTTGTGAACTGCTCCAAAACTGAAGGTTACCTTCTGCACGACAGTCGAGTCCTATTGGATGGTTCCAAGAGGCCCCATATGGAAAGACTCGAGAGCAGGTGTCTAAGCATGGATGCCTGGGAACGCCACCTCATATTCCCACTCTTTAGTCAGGACAAGGCAGGCTCAATCTGCGGGCACCTGGGTGAGCTACCCAGAGGGGAGAGTTGAAATGGACTCTCCTGAAGATGAGTCCTACTGTGGCTTGGTGGCCTGGGAGACCTTGGAATGTGGAGGTGGCTCAGGGACTCTGCAGGATTCTCCAACATGAGGTGTTTGACACGTTTCCAACAAGGAAACTTCCCATGTGGAGACGAGAGGAGTTCTGTTCCGTGCCTCAGGAAAGCCCCATACCCTGTTCTTCGAACCAAAGCCTCTGAGGAGTGACACCTGGAAACCAAAGTAAGAGTTGAGACTACGGCCTAAAGGCCTGTCCGGCTCAACCTTCTATCTCTGTTGTCATCTGTGTGCATGCATTCATGGATGTAGCTGCTCAGCTTGTGTCCGAATGCCCCTGTGAGTCCAGTGAGGCTCCCAGTAGTGGGATGTCCTCGGAGGCCTTGAGGTTTCTCATATTCTGGAGGTGTGTGGCCAAAGGAATGGACACAGTTTCCCAGGAGAGAGCAGGCACGGTCCTGTGGTATGGCTCCAGAGGACCCAGCCTAGAGGCTGTGTTTGCCAGGGCTGTGGGGACAGATGTCTGAAAAAGCAAACTTGGCTCAGCTAGGGGCCAATGTAATGGCAGGCCTGATCTCTAGTCCGTGAGGGGAGATCCTCTGGAAATCAAAGTAGGGCAAGTGGGAGGCAGTCACTCAGGATTTTGTCTCTGGGTGTTGCGTTTACAGTGTCCGGTCAGGGTAGGGGTTGTCTCAGAGGCCGAGGAAGAGCCTTCCTCTCAGGGGATTGTCCAAGCTCCCAAGTGTTTGTGTTCATTCTGTGGGAATGAAGAGTACTGTTTCCTGCCACAGGGGAACCCCTAGGAGAGGGACTCTAGAGCACAGCAGTGGGTTCCCTCAACTGGAATACACACCATCTAGTTAGTCCTGGGTGCCTATGGGCATGGCAAGCCACATATGCGGGCTCTTGGTCCAGTCACTGAGAGGCGTTACTTGAATAAGGTACTCACGCTGAGGGACACAATGTGTGTTTGTGCCCAAGGCGGCCCTCACGCTTGGGCGTGGCCTCATGGGCCATGCCGTTTTCTCCTACACTGAAGGTTTGACTCACTGCCAGCAGCAAGGTTTCTTGCCAGGGGGAAGGAGGGGTTCTGACTTGTGCATCAGGTTCCCCCCTGTGCAGGGATTGGAGATAAGGTCTAGGTTCCGATGACTGAAAACCCAGGTTGGGAATGGATGGTGGCCTAAGGCAGTGGCGTGTCCAATGTGCTGGGTGTGCAGCCAGCTGTGTCGGTGTCTGTTGGAAGGTCTGGGCTCAGGCTATTTGCGACAGAGCATCACTGTTTAAGGTAGCCTATGCAATTGGGGTGTTGCCGAGGGCCAAGCAGTTTGATCCTCATTTGGGGTTTCTGGGCAGCGCCATAGACAATGTTTTTCTCTTGGGAGGCAGGCACAGTGCTTCATTGTGGCCCCAGAATTCCCAGTAGGGAGGGTTTGTGGGCCAGGAGTGTGAGGACGGAAGTCTGAAAACACAAGCTAGTGTGAGGATTGGAACCAAGGGCAGAGCAGGCCCACTCTGCAGAGGCTGAATCAAAATCTCCTGCATCTGAAGTCAGGCTGAGGATCAGACGTTGGCTGAGGCTGGAGTATGTGTCCATGATGGCACCTTCATGAAGTGGGGGCCTCATGAGGCCAAGGAAGTTTTCCCACGCTGAGTTTGGAGGTTGCCCCAAACCACAAGGTTTCCTTCTGCGGGACATTCGAGTCCTGTTGCATGGCTCCAGGACATACCATATGGAAGGACTGGAGAGCAGGGTCCGAAGGATGGATCCCTGTACAGCATGCCTCGCATTCCCATTGGCTATTAGCGACAAGATATGTTTGATCTGCTGCCTCTGGAACACGCGACCCAGGGGGCTGAGTTGAAATGGCCTCTCCTGAGGATGCGTCATAATGTGCGTTTGGGTCCATGGAGACCTTGGAATGTGCTGGTTGTTCAGTGGCCCTGCGGAACTCTCCTACCTGAAGTGTTTGATACATCCCAGTAAGAAAGCTGCCCATGTGGAGATGAGAGAGGTTTGGTTTGGTGCCTCAGAAAAGCCCCATGTGCTGGTCTACGAAAACAGTCCTCTGAGAACGGAAACATGGAAACCAAAGCTAAGGTTCAGATTAGGGCCTGGGGGCCTGTCCATTTCAACCTTCTGTCTCTGGGGACACTGTCTGAGAGTCTAAGTGGAGATAGTTGCTCCGCTGGTGTCAGAGAGCCCCTCTTAGTCCAGGGGGGCCTACACTATTGATGGCCTCAGAGGCCTTGGAGCTTTTCCCTAACCTGTAGTGTTGTGGTCAATGGACTGGGCACACTTTCCTTGGAGAAGGCAGGCACAATCTTTCGCTGTGGCCCTAGAGGCCCTAGCCTGGAGGTGTGTGGGTCCAGGCTGTGGGCACAGAAGTCTGAATACACAAACTCAGCTTATGAGTGGCGCCTAGGGTATGGCAGGCCGGATTTACAGCCCGAGAGGGAGCTCCTGGGCCTCTGAAACAAGGGCGAGTGGGAGGCGTTCCTTCAGGCTTTTGTCTCTGGATGTTGTGTCCGGGATAGCCGTGGATTGGAGCGGTGGCCTCAGGTTCTGTGGACGAGTATCCCTCTCTGGGGATTTGTCCCAGCTCCCAAGAGTTTGGGGTCATTTTGTGGGAAGGGTGGAGTCGTGTTGTCTGGCTCATGGGTCTCTCCAAGAAAGGGATTCCAGAGCAGAGCTCCAGGTACGGGCGGGGCGACTGGAAAATTCAAACCGTGGTGAGGATTGGGTGCATAGGGGCTTGGCAAGCCCCATATGTGGGCTCTTGGTCCAGGCCCTGACAGGCCTTTCTTTGACATGGGGCTCATGCTGAGGATCACAGTGTGAATTTGTGCCCAAGCAGCACTCAAGTTTGGGCGTGGCATCAGGGGCCATGAAGGTTTCTCCCACCCTGAAGGTGTGACTCCATGCCAAGAGCAAGCTTGACAGCCATGGGGAAGGGGGAGTTCTGTTTTGTGCTTGCTATACCCAGCTGTGTGGAGAATTGATATAATGTCTAGGTTCAGATATCTGAAAACCAAGGTTAGGATGAGGTGACGGCATAAGACCATGGCGTGTCCGAAGTGCTGGGTGTGCGGCCAGCTGTCTCCTTGTCTATCAGGACGTCTGGCTTCAGGCTGTGTCAGGCAGAGCATGGGTGCCCAGAGCAGCCTATCCAGTTCGGGTACCGTCGAGGCCCGAGCAGGTTGATCCTCATCTGGGTTTTCTGGAGAGCCCCACAGGGAAACGTTTTTCTTCCATTGGGCAGACACTGGGCTGGGTTTTGGTTCTGGAGTTCCTAGTCCGGAGGGCTTGTTTGCCAGGAGTGTGAGGAAGGAAGTCTGAAAACACAAGCTAGCGTGAGGTTTGGGACCGAGGTCACGGCAGGCCCACTCTGCAGAGGCTGAATCGGGATCCCCTGCACTGAGGTCATGTCAACTATGAGACGTGCCTCAGGCTAGAGTTCTTGTCCAGCATGGCCTCTTCCTGAAGGGTGTGGGGGCTTCATGAGGCCAGAAAGTTTTGCCTACGATGGGATTTGTGAACTGCTCCAAAACTGAAGGTTACCTTCTGCACGACAGTCGAGTCCTATTGGATGGTTCCAAGAGGCCCCATATGGAAAGACTCGAGAGCAGGTGTCTAAGCATGGATGCCTGGGAACGCCACCTCATATTCCCACTCTTTAGTCAGGACAAGGCAGGCTCAATCTGCGGGGTCCTGGGTGAGCTACCCAGAGGGGAGAGTTGAAATGGACTCTCCTGAAGATGAGTCCTACTGTGGCTTGGTGGCCTGGGAGACCTTGGAATGTGGAGGTGGCTCAGGGACTCTGCAGGATTCTCCAACATGAGGTGTTTGACACGGCTCCAACAAGGAAACTTCCCATGTGGAGACGAGAGGAGTTCTGTTCCGTGCCTCAGGAAAGCCCCATACCCTGTTCTTCGAACCAAAGCCTCTGAGGAGTGACACCTGGAAACCAAAGTAAGAGTTGAGACTACGGCCTAAAGGCCTGTCTGGCTCAACCTTCTATCTCTGTTGTCATCTGTGTGCATGCATTCATGGATGTAGCTGCTCAGCTTGTGTCCGAATGCCCCTGTGAGTCCAGTGAGGCTCCCAGTAGTGGGATGTCCTCGGAGGCCTTGAGGTTTCTCATATTCTGGAGGTGTGTGGCCAAAGGAATGGACACAGTTTCCCAGGAGAGAGCAGGCACGGTCCTGTGGTATGGCTCCAGAGGACCCAGCCTAGAGGCTCTGTTTGCCAGGGCTGTGGGGACAGATGTCTGAAAAAGCAAACTTGGCTCAGCTAGGGGCCAATGTAATGGCAGGCCTGATCTCTAGTCCGTGAGGGGAGATCCTCTGGAAATCAAAGTAGGGCAAGTGGGAGGCAGTCACTCAGGATTTTGTCTCTGGGTGTTGCGTTTACAGTGTCCGGTCAGGGTAGGGGTTGTCTCAGGGGCCGAGGAAGAGCCTTCCTCTCAGGGGATTGTCCAAGCTCCCAAGTGTTTGTGTTCATTCTGTGGGAATGAAGAGTACTGTTTCCTGCCACAGGGGAACCCCCAGGAGAGGGACTCTAGAGCACAGCAGTGGGTTCCCTCAACTGGAATACACACCATCTAGTTAGTCCTGGGTGCCTATGGGCATGGCAAGCCACATATGCGGGCTCTTGGTCCAGTCACTGAGAGGCGTTACTTGAATAAGGTACTCACGCTGAGGGACACAATGTGTGTTTGTGCCCAAGGCGGCCCTCACGCTTGGGCGTGGCCTCATGGGCCATGCCGTTTTCTCCTACACTGAAGGTTTGACTCACTGCCAGCAGCAAGGTTTCTTGCCATGGGGAAGGAGGGGTTCCGACTTGTGCATCAGGTTCCCTCCTGTGCAGGGATTGGAGATAAGGTCTAGGTTCCGATGACTGAAAACGCAGGTTGGGAATGGATGGTGGCCTAAGGCAGTGGCTTGTCCAATGTGCTGGGTGTGCAGCCAGCTGTGTCGGTGTCTGTTGGAAGGTCTGGGCTCAGGCTATTTGCGACAGAGCATCACTGTTTAAGGTAGCCTATGCAATTGGGGTGTTGCCGAGGGCCAAGCAGTTTGATCCTCATTTGGGGTTTCTGGGCAGCGCCATAGACAATGTTTTTCTCTTGGGAGGCAGGCACAGTGCTTCATTGTGGCCCCAGAATTCCCAGTAGGGAGGGATTGTGGGCCAGGAGTGTGAGGACGGAAGTCTGAAAACACAAGCTAGTGTGAGGATTGGAACCAAGGGCAGAGCAGGCCCACTCTGCAGAGGCTGAATCAAAATCTCCTGCATCTGAAGTCAGGCTGAGGATCAGACGTTGGCTGAGGCTGGAGTATGTGTCCATGATGGCACCTTCATGAAGTGGGGGCCTCATGAGGCCAAGGAAGTTTTCCCACGCTGAGTTTGGAGGTTGCCCCAAACCACAAGGTTTCCTTCTGCGGGACATTCGAGTCCTGTTGCATGGCTCCAGGACATACCATATGGAAGGACTGGAGAGCAGGGTTCGAAGGATGGATCCCTGTACAGCATGCCTCGCATTCCCATTGGCTATTAGCGACAAGATATGTTTGATCTGCTGCCACTGGAACACGCGACCCAGGGGGCTGAGTTGAAATGGCCTCTCCTGAGGATGCGTCATAATGTGCGTTTGGGTCCATGGAGACCTTGGAATGTGCTGGTTGTTCAGTGGCCCTGCGGAACTCTCCTACCTGAAGTGTTTGATACATCCCAGTAAGAAAGCTGCCCATGTGGAGATGAGAGCTGTTTGGTTTGGTGCCTCAGAAAAGCCCCATGTGCTGGTCTACGAAAACAGTCCTCTGAGAACGGAAACATGGAAACCAAAGCTAAGGTTCAGATTAGGGCCTGGGGGCCTGTCCCTTTCAACCTTCTGTCTCTGGGGACACTGTCTGAGAGTCTAAGTGGAGATAGTTGCTCCGCTGGTGTCAGAGAGCCCCTCTTAGTCCAGGGGGGCCTACACTATTGATGGCCTCAGAGGCCTTGGAGCTTTTCCCTAACCTGTAGTGTTGTGGTCAATGGACTGGGCACACTTTCCTTGGAGAAGGCAGGCACAATCTTTCGCTGTGGCCCTAGAGGCCCTAGCCTGGAGGTGTGTGGGTCCAGGCTGTGGGCACAGAAGTCTGAATACACAAACTCAGCTTATGAGTGGCGCCTAGGGTATGGCAGGCCGGATGTACAGCCCGAGAGGGAGCTCGTGGGCCTCTGAAACAAGGGCGTGTGGGAGGCGTTCCTTCAGGCTTTTGTCTCTGGATGTTGTGTCCGGGATAGCCGTGGATTGGAGCGGTGGCCTCAGGTTCTGTGGACGAGTATCCCTCTCTGGGGATTTGTCCCAGCTCCCAAGAGTTTGGGGTCATTTTGTGGGAAGGGTGGAGTCGTGTTGTCTGGCTCATGGGTCTCTCCAAGAAAGGGATTCCAGAGCAGAGCTCCAGGTACGGGCGGGGCGACTGGAAAATTCAAACCGTGGTGAGGATTGGGTGCATAGGGGCTTGGCAAGCCCCATATGTGGGCTCTTGGTCCAGGCCCTGACAGGCCTTTCTTTGACATGGGGCTCATGCTGAGGATCACAGTGTGAATTTGTGCCCAAGCAGCACTCAAGTTTGGGCGTGGCATCAGGGGCCATGAAGGTTTCTCCCACCCTGAAGGTGTGACTCCATGCCAAGAGCAAGCTTGACAGCCATGGGGAAGGAGGAGTTCTGTTTTGTGCTTGCTATACCCAGCTGTGTGGAGAATTGATATAATGTCTAGGTTCAGATATCTGAAAACCAAGGTTAGGATGAGGTGACGGCATAAGACCATGGCGTGTCCGAAGTGCTGGGTGTGCGGCCAGCTGTCTCCTTGTCTGTCTGGACGTCTGGCTTCAGGCTGTGTCAGGCAGAGCATGAGTGCCCAGAGCAGCCTATCCAGTTCGGGTACCGTCGAGGCCCGAGCAGGTTGATCCTCATCTGGGTTTTCTGGAGAGCCCCACAGGGAAACGTTTTTCTTCCGTTGGGCAGACACTGGGCTGGGTTTTGGTTCCGGAGTTCCTAGTCCGGAGGGCTTGTTTGCCAGGAGTGTGAGGAAGGAAGTCTGAAAACACAAGCTAGCGTGAGGTTTGGGACCGAGGTCACGGCATGCCCACTCTGCAGAGGCTGAATCGGGATCTCCTGCACTGAGGTCATGTCAACTATGAGACGTGCCTCAGGCTAGAGTTCTTGTCCAGCATGGCCTCTTCCTGAAGGGTGTGGGGGCTTCATGAGGCCAGAAAGTTTTGCCTACGATGGGATTTGTGAACTGCTCCAAAACTGAAGGTTACCTTCTGCACGACAGTCGAGTCCTATTGGATGGTTCCAAGAGGCCCCATATGGAAAGACTCGAGAGCAGGTGTCTAAGCATGGATGCCTGGGAACGCCACCTCATATTCCCACTCTTTAGTCAGGACAAGGCAGGCTCAATCTGCGGGCTCCTGGGTGAGCTACCCAGAGGGGAGAGTTGAAATGGACTCTCCTGAAGATGAGTCCTACTGTGGCTTGGTGGCCTGGGAGACCTTGGAATGTGGAGGTGGCTCAGGGACTCTGCAGGATTCTCCAACATGAGGTGTTTGACACGGCTCCAACAAGGAAACTTCCCATGTGGAGACGAGAGGAGTTCTGTTCCGTGCCTCAGGAAAGCCCCATACCCTGTTCTTCGAACCAAAGCCTCTGAGGAGTGACACCTGGAAACCAAAGTAAGAGTTGAGACTACGGCCTAAAGGCCTGTCCGGCTCAACCTTCTATCTCTGTTGTCATCTGTGTGCATGCATTCATGGATGTAGCTGCTCAGCTTGTGTCCGAATGCCCCTGTGAGTACAGTGAGGCTCCAGGTAGTGGGATGTCCTCGGAGGCCTTGAGGTTTCTCATATTCTGGAGGTGTGTGGCCAAAGGAATGGACACAGTTTCCCAGGAGAGAGCAGGCACGGTCCTGTGGTATGGCTCCAGAGGATCCAGCCTAGAGGCTCTGTTTGCCAGGGCTGTGGGGACAGATGTCTGAAAAAGCAAACTTGGCTCAGCTAGGGGCCAATGTAATGGCAGGCCTGATCTCTAGTCCGTGAGGGGAGATCCTCTGGAAATCAAAGTAGGGCAAGTGGGAGGCAGTCACTCAGGATTTTGTCTCTGGGTGTTGCGTTTACAGTGTCCGGTCAGGGTAGGGGTTGTCTCAGGGGCCGAGGAAGAGCCTTCCTCTCAGGGGATTGTCCAAGCTCCCAAGTGTTTGTGTTCATTCTGTGGGAATGAAGAGTACTGTTTCCTGCCACAGGGGAACCCCCAGGAGAGGGACTCTAGAGCACAGCAGTGGGTTCCCTCAACTGGAATACACACCATCTAGTTAGTCCTGGGTGCCTATGGGCATGGCAAGCCACATATGCGGGCTCTTGGTCCAGTCCCTGAGAGGCGTTACTTGAATAAGGTACTCACGCTGAGGGACACAATGTGTGTTTGTGCCCAAGGCGGCCCTCACGCTTGGGCGTGGCCTCATGGGCCATGCCGTTTTCTCCTACACTGAAGGTTTGACTCACTGCCAGCAGCAAGGTTTCTTGCCAGGGGGAAGGAGGGGTTCTGACTTGTGCATCAGGTTCCCCCCTGTGCAGGGATTGGAGATAAGGTCTAGGTTCCGATGACTGAAAACCCAGGTTGGGAATGGATGGTGGCCTAAGGCAGTGGCGGGTCCAATGTGCTGGGTGTGCAGCCAGCTGTGTCGGTGTCTGTTGGAAGGTCTGGGCTCAGGCTATTTGCGACAGAGCATCACTGTTTAAGGTAGCCTATGCAATTGGGGTGTTGCCGAGGGCCAAGCAGTTTGATCCTCATTTGGGGTTTCTGGGCAGCGCCATAGACAATGTTTTTCTCTTGGGAGGCAGGCACAGTGCTTCATTGTGGCCCCAGAATTCCCAGTAGGGAGGGTTTGTGGGCCAGGAGTGTGAGGACGGAAGTCTGAAAACACAAGCTAGTGTGAGGATTGGAACCAAGGGCAGAGCAGGCCCACTCTGCAGAGGCTGAATCAAAATCTCCTGCATCTGAAGTCAGGCTGAGGATCAGACGTTGGCTGAGGCTGGAGTATGTGTCCATGATGGCACCTTCATGAAGTGGGGGCCTCATGAGGCCAAGGAAGTTTTCCCACGCTGAGTTTGGAGGTTGCCCCAAACCACAAGGTTTCCTTCTGCGGGACATTCGAGTCCTGTTGCATGGCTCCAGGACATACCATATGGAAGGACTGGAGAGCAGGGTTCGAAGGATGGATCCCTGTACAGCATGCCTCGCATTCCCATTGGCTATTAGCGACAAGATATGTTTGATCTGCTGCCTCTGGAACACGCGACCCAGGGGGCTGAGTTGAAATGGCCTCTCCTGAGGATGCGTCATAATGTGCGTTTGGGTCCATGGAGACCTTGGAATGTGCTGGTTGTTCAGTGGCCCTGCGGAACTCTCCTACCTGAAGTGTTTGATACATCCCAGTAAGAAAGCTGCCCATGTGGAGATGAGAGATGTTTGGTTTGGTGCCTCAGAAAAGCCCCATGTGCTGGTCTACGAAAACAGTCCTCTGAGAACGGAAACATGGAAACCAAAGCTAAGGTTCAGATTAGGGCCTGGGGGCCTGTCCATTTCAACCTTCTGTCTCTGGGGACACTGTCTGAGAGTCTAAGTGGAGATAGTTGCTCCGCTGGTGTCAGAGAGCCCCTCTTAGTCCAGGGGGGCCTACACTATTGATGGCCTCAAGGGCCTTGGAGCTTTTCCCTAACCGTAGTGTTGTGGTCAATGGACTGGGCACACTTTCCTTGGAGAGGGCAGGCACAATCATTCGCTGTGGCCCTAGGGGCCCTAGCCTGGAGGTGTGTGGGTCCAGGCTGTGGGCACAGAAGTCTGAATACACAAACTCAGCTTATGAGTGGCGCCTAGGGTATGGCAGGCCGGATGTACAGCCCGAGAGGGAGCTCCTGGGCCTCTGAAACAAGGGCGAGTGGGAGGCGTTCCTTCAGGCTTTTGTCTCTGGATGTTGTGTCCGGGATAGCTGTGGATTGGAGCGGTGGCCTCAGGTACTGTGGACGAGTATCCCTCTCTGGGGATTTGTCCCAGCTCCCAAGAGTTTGGGGTCATTTTGTGGGAAGGGTGGAGTCGTGTTGTCTGGCTCATGGGTCTCTCCAAGAAAGGGATTCCAGAGCAGAGCTCCAGGTATGGGCGGGGCGACTGGAAAATTCAAACCGTGTTGAGGATTGGGTGCATAGGGGCTTGGCAAGCCCCATATGTGGGCTCTTGGTCCAGGCCCTGACAGGCCTTTCTTTGACATGGGGCTCATGCTGAGGATCACTGTGTGAATTTGTGCCCAAGCAGCACTCAAGTTTGGGCGTGGCATCAGGGGCCATGAAGGTTTCTCCCACCCTGAAGGTGTGACTCCATGCCAAGAGCAAGCTTGACAGCCATGGGGAAGGAGGAGTTCTGTTTTGTGCTTGCTATACCCAGCTGTGTGGAGAATTGATATAATGTCTAGGTTCAGATATCTGAAAACCAAGGTTAGGATGAGGTGACGGCATAAGACCATGGCGTGTCCGAAGTGCTGGGTGTGCGGCCAGCTGTCTCCTTGTCTGTCTGGACGTCTGGCTTCAGGCTGTGTCAGGCAGAGCATGAGTGCCCAGAGCAGCCTATCCAGTTCGGGTACCGTCGAGGCCCGAGCAGGTTGATCCTCATCTGGGTTTTCTGGAGAGCCCCACAGGGAAACGTTTTTCTTCCGTTGGGCAGACACTGGGCTGGGTTTTGGTTCCGGAGTTCCTAGTCCGGAGGGCTTGTTTGCCAGGAGTGTGAGGAAGGAAGTCTGAAAACACAAGCTAGCGTGAGGTTTGGGACCGAGGTCACGGCATGCCCACTCTGCAGAGGCTGAATCGGGATCTCCTGCACTGAGGTCATGTCAACTATGAGACGTGCCTCAGGCTAGAGTTCTTGTCCAGCATGGCCTCTTCCTGAAGGGTGTGGGGGCTTCATGAGGCCAGAAAGTTTTGCCTACGATGGGATTTGTGAACTGCTCCAAAACTGAAGGTTACCTTCTGCACGACAGTCGAGTCCTATTGGATGGTTCCAAGAGGCCCCATATGGAAAGACTCGAGAGCAGGTGTCTAAGCATGGATGCCTGGGAACGCCACCTCATATTCCCACTCTTTAGTCAGGACAAGGCAGGCTCAATCTGCGGGCTCCTGGGTGAGCTACCCAGAGGGGAGAGTTGAAATGGACTCTCCTGAAGATGAGTCCTACTGTGGCTTGGTGGCCTGGGAGACCTTGGAATGTGGAGGTGGCTCAGGGACTCTGCAGGATTCTCCAACATGAGGTGTTTGACACGGCTCCAACAAGGAAACTTCCCATGTGGAGACGAGAGGAGTTCTGTTCCGTGCCTCAGGAAAGCCCCATACCCTGTTCTTCGAACCAAAGCCTCTGAGGAGTGACACCTGGAAACCAAAGTAAGAGTTGAGACTACGGCCTAAAGGCCTGTCCGGCTCAACCTTCTATCTCTGTTGTCATCTGTGTGCATGCATTCATGGATGTAGCTGCTCAGCTTGTGTCCGAATGCCCCTGTGAGTCCAGTGAGGCTCCCAGTAGTGGGATGTCCTCGGAGGCCTTGAGGTTTCTCATATTCTGGAGGTGTGTGGCCAAAGGAATGGACACAGTTTCCCAGGAGAGAGCAGGCACGGTCCTGTGGTATGGCTCCAGAGGACCCAGCCTAGAGGCTCTGTTTGCCAGGGCTGTGGGGACAGATGTCTGAAAAAGCAAACTTGGCTCAGCTAGGGGCCAATGTAATGGCAGGCCTGATCTCTAGTCCGTGAGGGGAGATCCTCTGGAAATCAAAGTAGGGCAAGTGGGAGGCAGTCACTCAGGATTTTGTCTCTGGGTGTTGCGTTTACAGTGTCCGGTCAGGGTAGGGGTTGTCTCAGAGGCCGAGGAAGAGCCTTCCTCTCAGGGGATTGTCCAAGCTCCCAAGTGTTTGTGTTCATTCTGTGGGAATGAAGAGTACTGTTTTCTGCCACAGGGGACCCCCCAGGAGAGGGACTCTAGAGCACATCAGTGGGTTCCGTCAACTGGAATACACACCATCTAGTTAGTCCTGGGTGCCTATGGGCATGGCAAGCCACATATGCGGGCTCTTGGTCCAGTCACTGAGAGGCGTTACTTGAATAAGGTACTCACGCTGAGGGTCACAATGTGTGTTTGTGCCCAAGGCCGCCCTCACGCTTGGGCGTGGCCTCATGGGCCATGCCGTTTTCTCCTACACTGAAGGTTTGACTCACTGCCAGCAGCAAGGTATCTTGCCAGGGGGAAGGAGGGGTTCTGACTTGTGCATCAGGTTCCCCCCTGTGCAGGGATTGGAGATAAGGTCTAGGTTCCGATGACTGAAAACCCAGGTTGGGAATGGATGGTGGCCTAAGGCAGTGGCGTGTCCAATGGGCTGGGTGTGCAGCCAGCTGTGTCGGTGTCTGTTGGAAGGTCTGGGCTCAGGCTATTTGCGACAGAGCATCACTGTTTAAGGTAGCCTATGCAATTGGGGTGTTGCCGAGGGCCAAGCAGTTTGATCCTCATTTGGGGTTTCTGGGCAGCGCCATAGACAATGTTTTTCTCTTGGGAGGCAGGCACAGTGCTTCATTGTGGCTCCAGAATTCCCAGTAGGGAGGGTTTGTGGGCCAGGAGTGTGAGGACGGAAGTCTGAAAACACAAGCTAGTGTGAGGATTGGAACCAAGGGCAGAGCAGGCCCACTCTGCAGAGGCTGAATCAAAATCTCCTGCATCTGAAGTCAGGCTGAGGATCAGACGTTAGCTGAGGCTGGAGTATGTGTCCATGATGGCACCTTCATGAAGTGGGGGCCTCATGAGGCCAAGGAAGTTTTCCCACGCTGAGTTTGGAGGTTGCCCCAAACCACAAGGTTTCCTTCTGCGGGACATTCGAGTCCTGTTGCATGGCTCCAGGACATACCATATGGAAGGACTGGAGAGCAGGGTTCGAAGGATGGATCCCTGTACAGCATGCCTCGCATTCCCATTAGCTATTAGCGACAAGATATGTTTGATCTGCTGCCTCTGGAACACGCGACCCAGGGGTCTGAGTTGAAATGGCCTCTCCTGAGGATGCGTCATAATGTGCGTTTGGGTCCATGGAGACCTTGGAATGTGCTGGTTGTTCGGTGGCCCTGCGGAACTCTCCTACCTGAAGTGTTTGATACATCCCAGTAAGAAAGCTGCCCATGTGGAGATGAGAGAGGTTTGGTTTGGTGCCTCAGAAAAGCCCCATGTGCTGGTCTACGAAAACAGTCCTCTGAGAACGGAAACATGGAAACCAAAGCTAAGGTTCAGATTAGGGCCTGGGGGCCTGTCCATTTCAACCTTCTGTCTCTGGGGACACTGTCTGAGAGTCTAAGTGGAGATAGTTGCTCCGCTGGTGTCAGAGAGCCCCTCTTAGTCCAGGGGGGCCTACACTATTGATGGCCTCAGGAGCCTTGGAGCTTTTCCCTAACCTGTAGTGTTGTGGTCAATGGACTGGGCACACTTTCCTTGGAGAGGGCAGGCACAATCTTTCGCTGTGGCCCTAGAGGCCCTAGCCTGGAGGTGTGTGGGTCCAGGCTGTGGGCACAGAAGTCTGAATACACAAACTCAGCTTATGAGTGGCGCCTAGGGTATGGCAGGCCGGATGTACAGCCCGAGAGGGAGCTCCTGGGCCTCTGAAACAAGGGCGAGTGGGAGGCGTTCCTTCAGGCTTTTGTCTCTGGATGTTGTGTCCGGGATAGCCGTGGATTGGAGCGGTGGCCTCAGGTTCTGTGGACGAGTATCCCTCTCTGGGGATTTGTCCCAGCTCCCAAGAGTTTGGGGTCATTTTGTGGGAAGGGTGGAGTCGTGTTGTCTGGCTCATGGGTCTCTCCAAGAAAGGGATTCCAGAGCAGAGCTCCAGGTACGGGCGGGGCGACTGGAAAATTCAAACCGTGGTGAGGATTGGGTGCATAGGGGCTTGGCAAGCCCCATATGTGGGCTCTTGGTCCAGGCCCTGACAGGCCTTTCTTTGACATGGGGCTCATGCTGAGGATCACAGTGTGAATTTGTGCCCAAGCAGCACTCAAGTTTGGGCGTGGCATCAGGGGCCATGAAGGTTTCTCCCACCCTGAAGGTGTGACTCCATGCCAAGAGCAAGCTTGACAGCCATGGGGAAGGGGGAGTTCTGTTTTGTGCTTGCTATACCCAGCTGTGTGGAGAATTGATATAATGTCTAGGTTCAGATATCTGAAAACCAAGGTTAGGATGAGGTGACGGCATAAGACCATGGCGTGTCCGAAGTGCTGGGTGGGCGGCCAGCTGTCTCCTTGTCTGTCTGGACGTCTGGCTTCAGGCTGTGTCAGGCAGAGCATGAGTGCCCAGAGCAGCCTATCCAGTTCGGGTACCGTCGAGGCCCGAGCAGGTTGATCCTCATCTGGGTTTTCTGGAGAGTCCCACATAGAAACGTTTTTCTTCCGTTGGGCAGACACTGGGCTGGGTTTTGGTTCCGGAGTTCCTAGTCCGGAGGGCTTGTTTGCCAGGAGTGTGAGGAAGGAAGTCTGAAAACACAAGCTAGCGAGAGGTTTGGGACCGAGGTCACGGCAGGCCCACTCTGCAGAGGCTGAATCGGGATCTCCTGCACTGAGGTCATGTCAACTATGAGACGTGCCTCAGGCTAGAGTTCTTGTCCAGCATGGCCTCTTCCTGAAGGGTGTGGGGGCTTCATGAGGCCAGAAAGTTTTGCCTACGATGGGATTTGTGAACTGCTCCAAAACTGAAGGTTACCTTCTGCACGACAGTCGAGTCCTATTGGATGGTTCCAAGAGGCCCCATATGGAAAGACTCGAGAGCAGGCGTCTAAGCATGGATGCCTGGGAACGCCACCTCATATTCCCACTCTTTAGTCAGGACAAGGCAGGCTCAATCTGCGTGCTCCTGGGTGAGCTACCCAGAGGGGAGAGTTGAAATGGACTCTCCTGAAGATGAGTCCTACTGTGGCTTGGTGGCCTGGGAGACCTTGGAATGTGGAGGTGGCTCAGGGACTCTGCAGGATTCTCCAACATGAGGTGTTTGACACGGCTCCAACAAGGAAACTTCCCATGTGGAGACGAGAGGAGTTCTGTTCCTTGCCTCAGGAAAGCCCCATACCCTGTTCTTCGAACCAAAGCCTCTGAGGAGTGACACCTGGAAACCAAAGTAAGAGTTGAGACTACGGCCTAAAGGCCTGTCCGGCTCAACCTTCTATCTCTGTTGTCATCTGTGTGCATGCATTCATGGATGTAGCTGCTCAGCTTGTGTCCGAATGCCCCTGTGAGTCCAGTGAGGCTCCCAGTAGTGGGATGTCCTCGGAGGCCTTGAGGTTTCTCATATTCTGGAGGTGTGTGGCCAAAGGAATGGACACAGTTTCCCAGGAGAGAGCAGGCACGGTCCTGTGGTATGGCTCCAGAGGACCCAGCCTAGAGGCTCTGTTTGCCAGGGCTGTGGGGACAGATGTCTGAAAAAGCAAACTTGGCTCAGCTAGGGGCCAATGTAATGGCAGGCCTGATCTCTAGTCCGTGAGGGGAGATCCTCTGGAAATCAAAGTAGGGCAAGTGGGAGGCAGTCACTCAGGATTTTGTCTCTGGGTGTTGCGTTTACAGTGTCCGGTCAGGGTAGGGGTTGTCTCAGGGGCCGAGGAAGAGCCTTCCTCTCAGGGGATTGTCCAAGCTCCCAAGTGTTTGTGTTCATTCTGTGGGAATGAAGAGTACTGTTTCCTGCCACAGGGGAACCCCCAGGAGAGGGACTCTAGAGCACAGCAGTGGGTTCCCTCAACTGGAATACACACCATCTAGTTAGTCCTGGGTGCCTATGGGCATGGCAAGCCACATATGCGGGCTCTTGGTCCAGTCACTGAGAGGCGTTACTTGAATAAGGTACTCACGCTGAGGGACACAATGTGTGTTTGTGCCCAAGGCGGCCCTCACGCTTGGGCGTGGCCTCATGGGCCATGCCATTTTCTCCTACACTGAAGGTTTGACTCACTGCCAGCAGCAAGGTTTCTTGCCAGGGGGAAGGAGGGGTTCTGACTTGTGCATCAGGTTCCCCCCTGTGCAGGGATTGGAGATAAGGTCTAGGTTCCGATGACTGAAAACCCAGGTTGGGAATGGATGGTGGCCTAAGGCAGTGGCGGGTCCAATGTGCTGGGTGTGCAGCCAGCTGTCTCGGTGTCTGTTGGAAGGTCTGGGCTCAGGCTATTTTCGACAGAGCATCACTGTTTAAGGTAGCCTATGCAAACGGGGTGTTGCCGAGGGTCAAGCAGTTTGATCCTCATTTGTGGTTTCTGGGCAGCGCCATAGACAATGTTTTTCTCCTGGGAGGCAGGCACAGTGCTTCATTGTGGCCCCAGAATTCCCAGTAGGGAGGGTTTGTGGGCCAGGAGTGTGAGGACGGAAGTCTGAAAACACAAGCTATTGTGAGGATTGGAGCCAAGGGCAGAGCAGGCCCACTCTGCAGAGGCTGAATCAAAATCTCCTGCATCTGAAGTCAGGCTGAGGATCAGACGTTGGCTGAGGCTGGAGTATGTGTCCATGATGGCACCTTCATGAAGTGGGGGCCTCATGAGGCCAAGGAAGTTTTCCCACGCTGAGTTTGGAGGTTGCCCCAAACCCCAAGGTTTCCTTTTGCGGGACAATCGAGCCCTGTTGCATAGCTCCAGGACATACCATATGGAAGGACTGGAGAGCAGGGTTCGAAGGATGGATCCCTGTACAGCATGCCTCGCATTCCCATTGGCTATTAGCGACAAGATATGTTTGATCTGCTGCCTCTGCAACACGCGACCTAGGGGGCTGAGTTGAAATGGCCTCTCCAGAGGATGCGTCATAATGTGCGTTTGGGTCCATGGAGACCTTGGAATGTGCTGGTTGTTCAGTGGCCCTGCGGAACTCTCCTACCTGAAGTGTTTGATACATCCCAGTAAGAAAGCTGCCCATGTGGAGATGAGAGATGTTTGGTTTGGTGCCTCAGAAAAGCCCCATGTGCTGGACTACGAAAAGAGTCCTTTGAGAAAGGAAACATGGAAACCAAAGCTAAGGTTCAGATTAGGGCCTGGGGGCCTGTCCATTTCAACCTTCTGTCTCTGGGGACACTGTCTGAGAGTCTAAGTGGAGATAGTTGCTCCGCTGGTGTCAGAGAGCCCCTCTTAGTCCAGGGTGGCCTATACTATTGATGGCCTCAGGGACCTTGGAGCTTTTCCCTAACCTGTAGGGTTGTGGTCAATGGATTGGGCACACTTTCCTTGGAGAGGGCAGGCACAATCTTTCGCTGTTTGGTCCAGAGGCCCTAGCCTGGATGTTGTGTGGGTCCAGGCTGTGGGCACAGAAGTCTGAATACACAAACTCAGCTTATGAGTGGCGCCTAGGGTATGGCTGGCCGGATGTACAGCCCGAGAGGGAGCTCCTGGGCCTCTGAAACAAGGGCGAGTGGGAGGCGTTCCTTCAGGATTTGTCTCTGGATGTTGTGTCCGGGATAGCCGAGGATTGGAGCGGTGGCCTCAGGTACTGTGGACGAGTATCCCTCTCTGAGGATTTGTCCCAGCTCCCAAGAGTTTGGGGTCATTTTGTGGGAAGGGTGGAGTCGTGTTGTCTGGCTCATGGGTCTCTCCAAGAAAGGGATTCCAGAGCAGAGCTCCAGGTACGGGCGGGGCGACTGGAAAATTCAAACCGTGGTGAGGATTGGGTGCATAGGGGCTTGGCAAGCCCCATATGTGGGCTCTTGGTCCAGGCCCTGACAGGCCTTTCTTTGACATGGGGCTCATGCTGAGGATCACAGTGTGAATTTGTGCCCAAGCAGCACTCAAGTTTGGGCGTGGCATCAGGGGCCATGAAGGTTTCTCCCACCCTGAAGGTGTGACTCCATGCCAAGAGCAAGCTTGACAGCCATGGGAAAGGAGGAGTTCTGTTTTGTGCTTGCTATACCCAGCTGTGTGGAGAACTCATATAATATCTAGGTTCAGATATCTGAAAACCAAGGTTAGGATGAGGTGACGGCATAAGACCATGGCGTGTCCGAAGTGCTGGGTGTGCGGCCAGCTGTCTCCTTGTCTGTCTGGATGTCTGGCTTCAGGCTGTGTCAGGCAGAGCATGAGTGCCCAGAGCAGCCTATCCAGTTCGGGTACCGTCGAGGCCCGAGCAGGTTGATCCTCATCTGGGTTTTCTGGAGAGCCCCACAGGGAAACGTTTTTCTTCTGTTGGGCAGACACTGGACGGGTTTTGGTTCCCGAGTTCCTAGTCCGGAAAACTTGTTTGCCAGGAGTGTGAGGAAGGAAGTCTGAAAACACAAGCTAGCGTGAGGTTTGGGACCGAGGGCACGGCAGGCCCACTCTGCAGAGGCTGAATCGAGATCTCCTGCACTGAGGTCATGTCAACTATGAGACGTGCCTCAGGCTAGAGTTATTGTCCAGCATGGCCTCTTCCTGAAGGGTATGGGGGCTTCATGATTCCAGAAAGTTTTGCCTACGATGGGATTTTTGAACTGCTCCAAAACTGAAGGTTACCTTCTGCACGACAGTCGAGTCCTATTGGATGGTTCCAAGAGGCCCCATATGGAAAGACTCGAGAGCAGGTGTCTAAGCATGGATTCCTGGGAACGCCACCTCATATTCCCACACTTTAGTCAGGACAAGGCAGGCTCAATCTGCGGGCTCCTGGGTGAGCTACCCAGAGGGGAGAGTTGAAATGGACTCTCCTGAAGATGAGTCCTACTGTGGCTTGGTGGCCTGGGAGACCTTGGAATGTGGAGGTGGCTCAGGGACTCTGCAGGATTCTCCAACATGAGGTGTTTGACACGGCTCCAACAAGGAAACTCCCATGTGGAGACGAGAGGAGTTCTGTTCCGTTCCTCAGGAAAGCCCATTACCCTGTTCTTCGAACCAAAGCCTCTGAGGAGTGATTCGTGGAAACCAAAGCAAGAGTTGAGACTACGGCCTAAAGGCCTGTCCGGCTCAAGCTTCTATCTCTGTTGACATCTGTGTGCATGCATTCATGGATGTAGCTGCTCAGCTTGTGTCCGAATGCCCCTGTGAGTCCAGTGAGGCTCCCAGTAGTGGGATTTCCTCGGAGGCCTTGAGGTTTCTCATATTCTGGAGGTGTGTGGCCAAAGGAATGGACACAGTTTCCCAGGAGAGAGCAGGCACGGTCCTGTGGTATGGCTCCAGAGGACCCAGCCTAGAGGCTGTGTTTGCCAGGGCTGTGGGGACAGATGTCTGAAAAAGCAAACTTGGCTCAGCTAGGGGCCAATGTAATGGCAGGCCTGATCTCTAGTCCGTGAGGGGAGATCCTCTGGAAATCAAAGTAGGGCAAGTGGGAGGCAGTCACTCAGGATTTTGTCTCTGGGTGTTGCGTTTACAGTGTCCGGTCAGGGTAGGGGTTGTCTCAGAGGCCGAGGAAGAGCCTTCCTCTCGGGGGATTGTCCAAGCTCCCAAGTGTTTGTGTTCATTCTGTGGGAATGAAGAGTACTGTTTTCTGCCACAGGGGACCCCCCAGGAGAGGGATTCTAGAGCACAGCAGTCGGTTCCCTCAACTGGAATACACACCATCTAGTTAGTCCTGGGTGCCTATGGGCATGGCAAGCCACATATGCGGGCTCTTGGTCCAGTCACTGAGAGGCGTTACCTGAATAAGGTACTCACGCTGAGGGTCACAATGTGTGTTTGTGCCCAAGGCGGCCCTCACGCTTGGGCGTGGCCTCATGGGCCATGCCGTTTTCTCCTACACTGAAGGTTTGACTCACTGCCAGCAGCAAGGTTTCTTGCCATGGGGAAGGAGGGGTTCTGACTTGTGCATCAGGTTCCCCCCTGTGCAGGGATTGGAGATAAGGTCTAGGTTCCGATGACTGAAAACCCAGGTTGGGAATGGATGGTGGCCTGAGGCAGTGGCGGGTCCAATGTGCTGGGTGTGCAGCCAGCTGTGTCGGTGTCTGTTGGAAGGTCTGGGCTCAGGCTATTTGCGACAGAGCATCACTGTTTAAGGTAGCCTATGCAATTGGGGTGTTGCCGAGGGCCAAGCAGTTTGATCCTCATTTGTGGTTTCTGGGCAGCGCCATAGACAATGATTTTCTCCTGGGAGGCAGGCACAGTGCTTCATTGTGGCCCCAGAATTCCCAGTAGGGAGGGTTTGTGGGCCAGGAGTGTGAGGACGGAAGTCTGAAAACACAAGCTAGTGTGAGGATTGGAGCCAAGGGCAGAGCAGGCCCACTCTGCAGAGGCTGAATCAAAATCTCCTGCATCTGAAGTCAGGCTGAGGATCAGACGTTGGCTGAGGCTGGAGTATGTGTCCATGATGGCACCTTCATGAAGTGGGGGCCTCATGAGGCCAAGGAAGTTTTCCCACGCTGAGTTTGGAGGTTGCCCCAAACCACAAGGTTTCCTTCTGCGGGACATTCGAGTCCTGTTGCATGGCTCCAGGACATACCATACGGAAGGACTGGAGAGCAGGGTTCGAAGGATGGATCCCTGTACAGCATGCCTCGTATTCCCATTGGCTATTAGCGACAAAATATGTTTGATCTGCTGCCTCTGGAACACGCGACCCAGGGGGCTGAGTTGAAATGGCCTCTCCTGAGGATGCGTCATAATGTGCGTTTGGGTCCATGGAGACCTTGGAATGTGCTGGGTGTTCAGTGGTCCTGCGGACTCTCCTACCTGAAGTGTTTGATACATCCCAGTAAGAAAGCTGCCCATGTGGAGATGAGAGATGTTTGGTTTGGTGCCTCAGAAAAGCCCCATGTGCTGGTCTACGAAAACAGTCCTCTGAGAACGGAAACATGGAAACCAAAGCTAAGGTTCAGATTAGGGCCTGGGGGCCTGTCCATTTCAACCTTCTGTCTCTGGGGACACTGTCTGAGAGTCTAAGTGGAGATAGTTGCTCCGCTGGTGTCAGAGAGCCCCTCTTAGTCCAGGGTGGCCTATACTATTGATGGCCTCAGGGACCTTGGAGCTTTTCCCTAACCTGTAGGGTTGTGGTCAATGGATTGGGCACACTTTCCTTGGAGAGGGCAGGCACAATCTTTCGCTGTTTGGTCCAGAGGCCCTAGCCTGGATGTTGTGTGGGTCCAGGCTGTGGGCACAGAAGTCTGAATACACAAACTCAGCTTATGAGTGGCGCTTAGGGTATGGCCGGCCGGATGTACAGCCCGAGATGGAGCTCCAGGGCCTCTGAAACAAGGGCGAGTGGGAGGCGTTCCTTCAGGCTTTTGTCTCTGGATGTTGTGTCCGGGATAGCCATGGATTGGAGCGGTGGCCTCAGGTACTGTGGACGAGTATCCCTCTCTGGGGTTTTGTCCCAGCTCCCAAGAGTTTGGGGTCATTTTGTGGGAAGGGTGGAGTCGTGTTGTCTGGCTCATGGGTCTCTCCAAGAAAGGGATTCCAGAGCAGAGCTCCAGGTACGGGCGGGGCGACTGGAAAATTCAAACCGTGGTGAGGATTGGGTGCATAGGGGCTTGGCAAGCCCCATATGTGGGCTCTTGGTCCAGGTCCTGACAGGCCTTTCTTTGACATGGGGCTCATGCTGAGGGTCACAGTGTGAATTTGTGCCCAAGCAGCACTCAAGTTTGGGCGTGGCATCAGTGGCCATGAAGGTTTCTCCCACCCTGAAGGTGTGACTCCATGCCAAGAGCAAGCTTGACAGCCATGGGGAAGGAGGAGTTCTGTTTTGTGCTTGCTATACCCAGCTGTGTGGAGAATTGATATAATGTCTAGGTTCAGATATCTGAAAACCAAGGTTAGGATGAGGTGACGGCATAAGACCATGGCGTGTCCGAAGTGCTGGGTGTGCGGCCAGCTGTCTCCTTGTCTGTCTGGACGTCTGGCTTCAGGCTGTGTCAGGCAGAGCATGAGTGCCCAGAGCAGCCTATCCAGTTCGGGTACCGTCGAGGCCCGAGCAGGTTGATCCTCATCTGGGTTTTCTGGAGAGCCCCACAGGGAAACGTTTTTCTTCCGTTGGGCAGACACTGGGCTGGGTTTTGGTTCCGGAGTTCCTAGTCCGGAGGGCTTGTTTGCCAGGAGTGTGAGGAAGGAAGTCTGAAAACACAAGCTAGCGTGAGGTTTGGGACCGAGGGCACGGCAGGCCCACTCTGCAGAGGCTGAATCGAGATCTCCTGCACTGAGGTCATGTCAACTATGAGACGTGCCTCAGGCTAGAGTTCTTGTCCAGCATGGCCTCTTCCTGAAGGGTGTGGGGGCTTCATGAGGCCAGAAAGTTTTGCCTACGATGGGATTTGTGAACTGCTCCAAAACTGAAGGTTACCTTCTGCATGACAGTCGAGTCCTATTGGATGGTTCCAAGAGGCCCCATATGGAAAGACTCGAGAGCAGGTGTCTAAGCATGGATGCCTGGGAACGCCACCTCATATTCCCACTCTTTAGTAAGGACAAGGCAGGCTCAATCTGCGGGCTCCTGGGTGAGCTACCCAGAGGGGAGAGTTGAATGGTCTCTCCTGAAGATGAGTCCTACTGTGGCTTGGTGGCCTGGGAGACCTTGGAATGTGGAGGTGGCTCAGGGACTCTGCAGGATTCTCCAACATGAGGTGTTTGACACGGCTCCAACAAGGAAACTTCCCATGTGGAGACGAGAGGAGTTCTGTTCCGTGCCTCAGGAAAGCCCCATACCCTGTTCTTCGAACCAAAGCCTCTGAGGAGTGACACCTGGAAACCAAAGCAAGAGTTGAGACTACGGCCTAAAGGCCTGTCCGGCTCAACCTTCTATCTCTGTTGACATCTGTGTGCATGCATTCATGGATGTAGCTGCTCAGCTTGTGTCGGAATGCCCCTGTGAGTCCAGTGAGGCTCCCAGTAGTGGGATGTCCTCGGAGGCCTTGAGGTTTCTCATATTCTGGAGGTGTGTGGCCAAAGGAATGGACACAGTTTCCCAGGAGAGAGCAGGCACGGTCCTGTGGTATGGCTCCAGAGGACCCAGCCTAGAGGCTGTGTTTGCCAGGGCTGTGGGGACAGATGTCTAAGAAAGCACACTTGGCTCAGCTAGGGGCCAATGTAATGGCAGGCCTGATCTCTAGTCCGTGAGGGGAGATCCTCTGGAAATCAAAGTAGGGCAAGTGGGAGGCAGTCACTCAGGATTTTGTCTCTGGGTGTTGCGTTTACAGTGTCCGGTCAGGGTAGGGGTTGTCTCAGAGGCCGAGGAAGAGCCTTCCTCTCGGGGGATTGTCCAAGCTCCCAAGTGTTTGTGTTCATTCTTTGGGAATGAAGAGTACTGTTTTCTGCCACAGGGGACCCCGCAGGAAGGGACTCTAGAGCACAGCAGTGGGTTCCCTCAACTGGAATACACACCATCTAGTTAGTCCTGGGTGCCTATGGGCATGGCAAGCCACATATGCGGGCTCTTGGTCCAGTCACTGAGAGGCGTTACTTGAATAAGGTACTCACGCTGAGGGTCACAATGTGTGTTTGTGCCCAAGGCGGCCCTCACGCTTGGGCGTGGCCTCATGGGCCATGCCGTTTTCTCCTACACTGAAGGTTTGACTCACTGCCAGCAGCAAGGTTTCTTGCCATGGGGAAGGAGGGGTTCTGACTTGTGCATCAGGTTCCCCCCTGTGCAGGGATTGGAGATAATGTCTAGGTTCCGATGACTGAAAACCCAGGTTGGGAATGGATGGTGGCCTGAGGCAGTGGCGGGTCCAATGTGCTGGGTGTGCAGCCAGCTGTGTCGGTGTCTGTTGGAAGGTCTCGGCTCAGGCTATTTGCGACAGAGCATCACTGTTTAAGGTAGCCTATGCAATTGGGGTGTTGCCGAGGGCCAAGCAGTTTGATCCTCTTTTGGGGTTTCTGGGCAGCGCCATATACAATGTTTTTCTCCTGGGAGGCAGGCACAGTGCTTCATTGTGGCCCCAGAATTCCCAGTAGGGAGGGATTGTGGGCCAGGAGTGTGAGGACGGAAGTCTGAAAACACAAGCTAGTGTGAGGATTGGAGCCAAGGGCAGAGCAGGCCCACTCTGCAGAGGCTGAATCAAAATCTCCTGCATCTGAAGTCAGGCTGAGGATCAGACGTTGGCTGAGGCTGGAGTATGTGTCCATGATGGCACCTTCATGAAGTGGGGGCCTCATGAGGCCAAGGAAGTTTTCCCACGCTGAGTTTGGAGGTTGCCCCAAACCACAAGGTTTCCTTCTGCGGGACATTCGAGTCCTGTTGCATGGCTCCAGGACATACCATATGGAAGGACTGGAGAGCAGGGTTCGAAGGATGGATCCCTGTACAGCATGCCTCGCATTCCCATTGGCTATTAGCGACAAGATATGTTTGATCTGCTGCCTCTGGAACACGCGACCCAGGGGGCTGAGTTGAAATGGCCTCTCATGAGGATGCGTCATAATGTGCGTTTGGGTCCATGGAGACCTTGGAATGTGCTGGTTGTTCAGTGCCCCAGCGGAACTCTCCTACCTGAAGTGTTTGATACATCCCAGTAAGAAAGCTGCCCATGTGGAGATGAGAGAGGTTTGGTTTTGTGCCTCAGAAAAGCCCCATATGCTGGTCTACGAAAACAGTCCTCTGAGAACGGAAACATGGAAACCAAAGCTAAGGTTCAGATTAGGGCCTGGGGGCCTGTCCATTTCAACCTTCTGTCTCTGGGGACACTGTCTGAGTGTCTAAGTGGAGATAGTTGCTCCGCTGGTGTCAGAGAGCGCCTCTTAGTCCAGGGTGGCCTATACTATTGATGGCCTCAGGGACCTTGGAGCTTTTCCGTAACCTGTAGGGTTGTGGTCTATGGATTGGGCACACTTTCCTTGGAGAGGGCAGGCACAATCTTTCGCTGTTTGGTCCAGAGACCCTAGCCTGGATGTTGTGTGGGTCCAGGCTGTGGGCACAGAAGTCTGAATACACAAACTCAGCTTATGAGTGGCGCCTAGGGTATGGCAGGCCGGATGTACAGCCCGAGAGGGAGCTCCTTGCCCTCTGAAACAAGGGCGAGTGGGAGGCGTTCCTTCAGGCTTTTGTCTCTGGATGTTGTGTCCGGGATAGCCGTGGATTGGAGCGGTGGCCTCAGGTACTGTGGACGAGTATCCCTCTCTGGGGATTTGTCCCAGCTCCCAAGAGTTTGCGGTCATTTTGTGGGAAGGGTGGAGTCGTGTTGTCTGGCTCATGGGTCTCTCCAAGAAAGGGATTCCAGAGCAGAGCTCCAGGTACGGGCGGGGCGACTGGAAAATTCAAACCGTGGTGAGGATTGGGTGCATAGGGGCTTGGCAAGCCCCATATGTGGGCTCTTGGTCCAGGCCCTGACAGGCCTTTCTTTGACATGGGGCTCATGCTGAGGGTCACAGTGTGAATTTGTGCCCAAGCAGCACTCAAGTTTGGGCGTGGCATCAGGGGCCATGAAGGTTTCTCCCACCCTGAAGGTGTGACTCCATGCCAAGAGCAAGCTTGACAGCCATGGGGAAGGAGGAGTTCTGTTTTGTGCTTGCTATACCCAGCTGTGTGGAGAATTGATATAATGTCTAGGTTCAGATATCTGAAAACCAAGGTTAGGATGAGGTGACGGCATAAGACCATGGCGTGTCCGAAGTGCTGGGTGTGCGGCCAGCTGTCTCCTTGTCTGTCTGGACGTCTGGCTTCAGGCTGTGTCAGGCAGAGCATGAGTGCCCAGAGCAGCCTATCCAGTTCGGGTACCAACGAGGCCCGAGCAGGTTGATCCTCATCTGGGTTTTCTGGAGAGCCCCACAGGGAAAAGTTTTCTTCCGTTGGGCAGACACTGGGCTGGGTTTTGGTTCTGGAGTTATTAGTCCGGAGGGCTTGTTTGCCAGGAGTGTGAGGAAGGAAGTCTGAAAACACAAGCTAGCGTGAGGTTTGGGACCGAGGTCACGGCATGCCCACTCTGCAGAGGCTGAATCGGGATCTCCTGCACTGAGGTCATGTCAACTATGAGACGTGCCTCAGGCTAGAGTTCTTGTCCAGCATGGCCTCTTCCTGAAGGGTGTGGGGGCTTCATGAGGCCAGAAAGTTTTGCCTACGATGGGATTTGTGAACTGCTCCAAAACTGAAGGTTACCTTCTGCACGACAGTCGAGTCCTATTGGATGGTTCTAAGAGGCCCCATATGGAAAGACTCGAGAGCAGGTGTCTAAGCATGGATGCCTGGGAATGCCACCTCATATTCCCACTCTTTAGTCAGGACAAGGCAGGCTCAATCTGCTGGCTCCTGGGTGAGCTACCCAGAGGGGAGAGTTGAAATGGACTCTCCTGAAGATGAGTCCTACTGTGGCTTGGTGGCCTGGGAGACCTTGGAATGTGGAGGTGGCTCAGGGACTCTGCAGGATTCTCCAACATGAGGTGTTTGACACGGCTCCAACAAGGAAACTTCCCATGTGGAGACGAGAGGAGTTCTGTTCCGTGCCTCAGGAAAGCCCCATACCCTGTTCTTCGAACCAAAGCCTCTGAGGAGTGACACCTGGAAACCAAAGCAAGAGTTGAGACTACGGCCTAAAGGCCTGTCCGGCTCAACCTTCTATCTCTGTTGACATCTGTGTGCATGCATTCATGGATGTAGCTGCTCAGCTTGTGTCGGAATGCCCCTGTGAGTCCAGTGAGGCTCCCAGTAGTGGGATGTCCTCGGAGGGCTTGAGGTTTCTCATATTCTGGAGGTGTGTGGCCAAAGGAATGGACACAGTTTCCCAGGAGAGAGCAGGCACGGTCCTGTGGTATGGCTCCAGAGGACCCAGCCTAGAGGCTGTGTTTGCCAGGGCTGTGGGGACAGATGTCTGAAAAAGCAAACTTGGCTAAGCTAGGGGCCAATGTAATGGCAGGCCTGATCTCTAGTCCGTGAGGGGAGATCCTCTGGAAATCAAAGTAGGGAAGTGGGAGGCAGTCACTCAGGATTTTGTCTCTGGGTGTTGCGTTTACAGTGTCCGGTCAGGGTAGGGGTTGTCTCAGAGGCCGAGGAAGAGCCTTCCTCTCGGGGGATTGTCCAAGCTCCCAAGTGTTTGTGTTCATTCTGTGGGAATGAAGAGTACTGTTTTCTGCCACAGGGGACCCCCCAGGAGAGGGACTCTAGAGCACAGCCGTGGGTTCCCTCAACTGGAATACACACCATCTAGTTAGTCCTGGGTGCCTATGGGCATGGCAAGCCACATATGTGGGCTCTTGGTCCAGTCACTGAGAGGCGTTACTTGAATAAGGTACTCACGCTGAGGGTCACAATGTGTGTTTGTGCCCAAGGCGGCCCTCACGCTTGGGCGTGGCCTCATGGGCCATGCCGTTTTCTCCTACACTGAAGGTTCCACTCACTGCCAGCAGCAAGGGTTCTTGCCAGGGAAAAGGAGGGGTTCTGACTTGTGCATCAGGTTCCCCCCTGTGCAGGGATTGGAGATAAGGTCTAGGTTCCAATGACTGAAAACCCAGGTTGGGAATGGATGGTGGCCTAAGGCAGTGGCGGGTCCAATGTGCTGGGTGTGCAGCCAGCTGTGTCGGTGTCTGTTGGAAGGTCTGGGCTCAGGCTATTTGCGACAGAGCATCACTGTTTAAGGTAGCCTATGCAATTGGGGTGTTGCCGAGGGCCAAGCAGTTTGATCCTCATTTGGGGTTTCTGGGCAGCGCCATAGACAATGTTTTTCTCCTGGGAGGCAGGCACAGTGCTTCATTGTGGCCCCAGAATTCCCAGTAGGGAGGGATTGTGGGCCAGTAGTGTGAGGACGGAAGTCTGAAAACACAAGCTAGTGTGAGGATTGGAGCCAAGGGCAGAGCAGGCCCACTCTGCAGAGGCTGAATCAAAATCTCCTGCATCTGAAGTCAAGCTGAGGATCAGACGTTGGCTGAGGCTGGAGTATGTGTCCAGGATGGCAACTTCATGAAGTGGGGGCCTCATGAGGCCAAGGAAGTTTTCCCACGCTGAGTTTGGAGGTTGCCCCAAACCACAAGGTTTCCTTCTGCGGGACATTCGAGTCCTGTTGCATGGCTCCAGGACATACCATATGGAAGGACTGGAGAGCAGGGTTCGAAGGATGGATCCCTGTACAGCATGCCTCGCATTCCCATTGGCTATTAGCGACAAGATATGTTTGATCTGCTGCCTCTGGAACACGCGACCCAGGGGGTTGAGTTGAAATGGCCTCTCCTGAGGATGCGTCATAATGTGCGTTTGGGTCCATGGAGACCTTGGAATGTGCTGGTTGTTCGGTGGCCCTGCGGAACTCTCCTACCTGAAGTGTTTGATACATCCCAGTAAGAAAGCTGCCCATGTGGAGATGAGAGAGGTTTGGTTTTGTGCCTCAGAAAAGCCCCATGTGCTGGTCTACGAAAACAGTCCTCTGAGAACGGAAACATGGAAACCAAAGCTAAGGTTCAGATTAGGGCCTGGGGGCCTGTCCATTTCAACCTTCTGTCTCTGGGGACACTGTCTGAGTGTCTAAGTGGAGATAGTTGCTCCGCTGGTGTCAGAGAGCGCCTCTTAGTCCAGGGTGGCCTATACTATTGATGGCCTCAGGGACCTTAGAGCTTTTCCGTAACCTGTAGGGTTGTGGTCTATGGATTGGGCACACTTTCCTTGGAGAGGTCAGGCACAATCTTTCGCTGTTTGGTCCAGAGACCCTAGCCTGGATGTTGTGTGGGTCCAGGCTGTGGGCACAGAAGTCTGAATACACAAACTCAGCTTATGAGTGGCGCCTAGGGTATGGCAGGCCGGATGTACAGCCCGAGAGGGAGCTCCTTGCCCTCTGAAACAAGGGCGAGTGGGAGGCGTTCCTTCAGGCTTTTGTCTCTGGATGTTGTGTCCGGGATAGCCGTGGATTGGAGCGGTGGCCTCAGGTACTGTGGACGAGTATCCCTCTCTGGGGATTTGTCCCAGCTCCCAAGAGTTTGCGGTCATTTTGTGGGAAGGGTGGAGTCGTGTTGTCTGGCTCATGGGTCTCTCCAAGAAAGGGATTCCAGAGCAGAGCTCCAGGTACGGGCGGGGCGACTGGAAAATTCAAACCGTGGTGAGGATTGGGTGCATAGGGGCTTGGCAAGCCCCATATGTGGGCTCTTGGTCCAGGCCCTGACAGGCCTTTCTTTGACATGGGGCTCATGCTGAGGGTCACAGTGTGAATTTGTGCCCAAGCAGCACTCAAGTTTGGGCGTGGCATCAGGGGCCATGAAGGTTTCTCCCACCCTGAAGGTGTGACTCCATGCCAAGAGCAAGCTTGACAGCCATGGGGAAGGAGGAGTTCTGTTTTGTGCTTGCTATACCCAGCTGTGTGGAGAATTGATATAATGTCTAGGTTCAGATATCTGAAAACCAAGGTTAGGATGAGGTGACGGCATAAGACCATGGCGTGTCCGAAGTGCTGGGTGTGCGGCCAGCTGTCTCCTTGTCTGTCTGGACGTCTGGCTTCAGGCTGTGTCAGGCAGAGCATGAGTGCCCAGAGCAGCCTATCCAGTTCGGGTACCAACGAGGCCCGAGCAGGTTGATCCTCATCTGGGTTTTCTGGAGAGCCCCACAGGGAAAAGTTTTCTTCCGTTGGGCAGACACTGGGCTGGGTTTTGGTTCTGGAATTATTAGTCCGGAGGGCTTGTTTGCCAGGAGTGTGAGGAAGGAAGTCTGAAAACACAAGCTAGCGTGAGGTTTGGGACCGAGGTCACGGCATGCCCACTCTGCAGAGGCTGAATCGGGATCTCCTGCACTGAGGTCATGTCAACTATGAGACGTGCCTGAGGTAGAGTTCTTGTCCAGCATGGCCTCTTCCTGAAGTGTGTGGGGGCTTCATGAGGCCAGAAAGTTTTGCCTACGATGGGATTTGTGAACTGTTCCAAAACTGAAGGTTACCTTCTGCACGACAGTCGAGTCCTATTGGATGGTTCTAAGAGGCCCCATATGGAAAGACTCGAGAGCAGGTGTCTAAGCATGGATGCCTGGGAATGCCACCTCATATTCCCACTCTTTAGTCAGGACAAGGCAGGCTCAATCTGCTGGCTCCTGGGTGAGCTACCCAGAGGGGAGAGTTGAAATGGACTCTCCTGAAGATGAGTCCTACTGTGGCTTGGTGGCCTGGGAGACCTTGGAATGTGGAGGTGGCTCAGGGACTCTGCAGGATTCTCCAACATGAGGTGTTTGACACGGCTCCAACAAGGAAACTTCCCATGTGGAGACGAGAGGAGTTCTGTTCCGTGCCTCAGGAAAGCCCCATACCCTGTTCTTCGAACCAAAGCCTCTGAGGAGTGACACCTGGAAACCAAAGCAAGAGTTGAGACTACGGCCTAAAGGCCTGTCCGGCTCAACCTTCTATCTCTGTTGACATCTGTGTGCATGCATTCATGGATGTAGCTGCTCAGCTTGTGTCGGAATGCCCCTGTGAGTCCAGTGAGGCTCCCAGTAGTGGGATGTCCTCGGAGGCCTTGAGGTTTCTCATATTCTGGAGGTGTGTGGCCAAAGGAATGGACACAGTTTCCCAGGAGAGAGCAGGCACGGTCCTGTGGTATGGCTCCAGAGGACCCAGCCTAGAGGCTGTGTTTGCCAGGGCTGTGGGGACAGATGTCTGAAAAAGCAAACTTGGCTAAGCTAGGGGCCAATGTAATGGCAGGCCTGATCTCTAGTCCGTGAGGGGAGATCCTCTGGAAATCAAAGTAGGGAAGTGGGAGGCAGTCACTCAGGATTTTGTCTCTGGGTGTTGCGTTTACAGTGTCCGGTCAGGGTAGGGGTTGTCTCAGAGGCCGAGGAAGAGCCTTCCTCTCGGGGGATTGTCCAAGCTCCCAAGTGTTTGTGTTCATTCTGTGGGAATGAAGAGTACTGTTTTCTGCCACAGGGGACCCCCCAGGAGAGGGACTCTAGAGCACAGCCGTGGGTTCCCTCAACTGGAATACACACCATCTAGTTAGTCCTGGGTGCCTATGGGCATGGCAAGCCACATATGTGGGCTCTTGGTCCAGTCACTGAGAGGCGTTACTTGAATAAGGTACTCACGCTGAGGGTCACAATGTGTGTTTGTGCCCAAGGCGGCCCTCACGCTTGGGCGTGGCCTCATGGGCCATGCCGTTTTCTCCTACACTGAAGGTTCCACTCACTGCCAGCAGCAAGGGTTCTTGCCAGGGAAAAGGAGGGGTTCTGACTTGTGCATCAGGTTCCCCCCTGTGCAGGGATTGGAGATAAGGTCTAGGTTCCAATGACTGAAAACCCAGGTTGGGAATGGATGGTGGCCTAAGGCAGTGGCGGGTCCAATGTGCTGGGTGTGCAGCCAGCTGTGTCGGTGTCTGTTGGAAGGTCTGGGCTCAGGCTATTTGCGACAGAGCATCACTGTTTAAGGTAGCCTATGCAATTGGGGTGTTGCCGAGGGCCAAGCAGTTTGATCCTCATTTGGGGTTTCTGGGCAGCGCCATAGACAATGTTTTTCTCCTGGGAGGCAGGCACAGTGCTTCATTGTGGCCCCAGAATTCCCAGTAGGGAGGGATTGTGGGCCAGGAGTGTGAGGACGGAAGTCTGAAAACACAAGCTAGTGTGAGGATTGGAGCCAAGGGCAGAGCAGGCCCACTCTGCAGAGGCTGAATCAAAATCTCCTGCATCTGAAGTCAAGCTGAGGATCAGACGTTGGCTGAGGCTGGAGTATGTGTCCAGGATGGCAACTTCATGAAGTGGGGGCCTCATGAGGCCAAGGAAGTTTTCCCACGCTGAGTTTGGAGGTTGCCCCAAACCACAAGGTTTCCTTCTGCGGGACATTCGAGTCCTGTTGCATGGCTCCAGGACATACCATATGGAAGGACTGGAGAGCAGGGTTCGAAGGATGGATCCCTGTACAGCATGCCTCGCATTCCCATTGGCTATTAGCGACAAGATATGTTTGATCTGCTGCCTCTGGAACACGCGACCCAGGGGGTTGAGTTGAAATGGCCTCTCCTGAGGATGCGTCATAATGTGCGTTTGGGTCCATGGAGACCTTGGAATGTGCTGGTTGTTCGGTGGCCCTGCGGAACTCTCCTACCTGAAGTGTTTGATACATCCCAGTAAGAAAGCTGCCCATGTGGAGATGAGAGAGGTTTGGTTTGGTGCCTCAGAAAAGCCCCATGTGCTGGTCTACGAAAACAGTCCTCTGAGAACGGAAACATGGAAACCAAAGCTAAGGTTCAGATTAGGGCCTGGGGGCCTGTCCATTTCAACCTTCTGTCTCTGGGGACACTGTCTGAGAGTCTAAGTGGAGATAGTTGCTCCGCTGGTGTCAGAGAGCGCCTCTTAGTCCAGGGTGGCCTATACTATTGATGGCCTCAGGGACCTTGGAGCTTTTCCGTAACCTGTAGGGTTGTGGTCCATGGATTGGGCACACTTTCCTTGGAGAGGGCAGGCACAATTTTTCGCTGTTTGGTCCAGAGACCCTAGCCTGGATGTTGTGTGGGTCCAGGCTGTGGGCACAGAAGTCTGAATACACAAACTCAGCTTATGAGTGGCGCCTAGGGTATGGCAGGCCGGATGTACAGCCCGAGAGGGAGCTCCTGGGCCTCTGAAACAAGGGCGAGTGGGAGGCGTTCCTTCAGGCTTTTGTCTCTGGATGTTGTGTCCGGGATAGCCGTGGATGGAGCGGTGGCCTCAGGTACTGTGGATGAGTATCCCTCTCTGCTGATTTGTCCCAGCTCCCAAGAGTTGGGGTCATTTTGTGGGAAGGGTGGAGTCGTGTTGTCTGGCTCATGGGTCTCTCCAAGAAAGGGATTCCAGAGCAGAGCTCCAGGTACGGGCGGGGCGACTGGAAAATTCAAACCGTGGTGAGGATTGGGTGCATAGGGGCTTGGCAAGCCCCATATGTGGGCTCTTGGTCCAGGCCCTGACAGGCCTTTCTTTGACATGGGGCTCATGCTGAGGATCACAGTGTGAATTTGTGCCCAAGCAGCACTCAAGTTTGGGCGTGGCATCAGGGGCCATGAAGGTTTCTCCCACCCTGAAGGTGTGACTCCATGCCAAGAGCAAGCTTGACAGCCATGGGGAAGGAGGAGTTCTGTTTTGTGCTTGCTATACCCAGCTGTGTGGAGAATTGATATAATGTCTAGGTTCAGATATCTGAAAACCAAGGTTAGGATGAGGTGACGGCATAAGACCATGGCGTGTCCGAAGTGCTGGGTGTGCGGCCAGCTGTCTCCTTGTCTGTCTGGACGTCTGGCTTCAGGCTGTGTCAGGCAGAGCATGAGTGCCCAGAGCAGCCTATCCAGTTCGGGTACCAACGAGGCCCGAGCAGGTTGATCCTCATCTGGGTTTTCTGGAGAGCCCCACAGGGAAAAGTTTTCTTCCGTTGGGCAGACACTGGGCTGGGTTTTGGTTCTGGAGTTATTAGTCCGGAGGGCTTGTTTGCCAGGAGTGTAAGGAAGGAAGTCTGAAAACACAAGCTAGCGTGAGGTTTGGGACCGAGGTCACGGCATGCCCACTCTGCAGAGGCTGAATCGGGATCTCCTGCACTGAGGTCATGTCAACTATGAGACGTGCCTGAGGTAGAGTTCTTGTCCAGCATGGCCTCTTCCTGAAGTGTGTGGGGGCTTCATGAGGCCAGAAAGTTTTGCCTACGATGGGATTTGTGAACTGTTCCAAAACTGAAGGTTACCTTCTGCACGACAGTCGAGTCCTATTGGATGGTTCTAAGAGGCCCCATATGGAAAGACTCGAGAGCAGGTGTCTAAGCATGGATGCCTGGGAATGCCACCTCATATTCCCACTCTTTAGTCAGGACAAGGCAGGCTCAATCTGCTGGCTCCTGGGTGAGCTACCCAGAGGGGAGAGTTGAAATGGACTCTCCTGAAGATGAGTCCTACTGTGGCTTGGTGGCCTGGGAGACCTTGGAATGTGGAGGTGGCTCAGGGACTCTGCAGGATTCTCCAACATGAGGTGTTTGACACGGCTCCAACAAGGAAACTTCCCATGTGGAGACGAGAGGAGTTCTGTTCCGTGCCTCAGGAAAGCCCCATACCCTGTTCTTCGAACCAAAGCCTCTGAGGAGTGACACCTGGAAACCAAAGCAAGAGTTGAGACTACGGCCTAAAGGCCTGTCCGGCTCAACCTTCTATCTCTGTTGACATCTGTGTGCATGCATTCATGGATGTAGCTGCTCAGCTTGTGTCGGAATGCCCCTGTGAGTCCAGTGAGGCTCCCAGTAGTGGGATGTCCTCGGAGGCCTTGAGGTTTCTCATATTCTGGAGGTGTGTGGCCAAAGGAATGGACACAGTTTCCCAGGAGAGAGCAGGCACGGTCCTGTGGTATGGCTCCAGAGGACCCAACCTAGAGGCTGTGTTTGCCAGGGCTGTGGGGACAGATGTCTGAAAAAGCAAACTTGGCTAAGCTAGGGGCCAATGTAATGGCAGGCCTGATCTCTAGTCCGTGAGGGGAGATCCTCTGGAAATCAAAGTAGGGAAGTGGGAGGCAGTCACTCAGGATTTTGTCTCTGGGTGTTGCGTTTACAGTGTCCGGTCAGGGTAGGGGTTGTCTCAGAGGCCGAGGAAGAGCCTTCCTCTCGGGGGATTGTCCAAGCTCCCAAGTGTTTGTGTTCATTCTGTGGGAATGAAGAGTACTGTTTTCTGCCACAGGGGACCCCCCCAGGAGAGGGACTCTAGAGCACAGCCGTGGGTTCCCTCAACTGGAATACACACCATCTAGTTAGTCCTGGGTGCCTATGGGCATGGCAAGCCACATATGTGGGCTCTTGGTCCAGTCACTGAGAGGCGTTACTTGAATAAGGTACTCACGCTGAGGGTCACAATGTGTGTTTGTGCCCAAGGCGGCCTTCACGCTTGGGCGTGGCCTCATGGGCCATGCCGTTTTCTCCTACACTGAAGGTTCCACTCACTGCCAGCAGCAAGGGTTCTTGCCAGGGAAAAGGAGGGGTTCTGACTTGTGCATCAGGTTCCCCCCTGTGCAGGGATTGGAGATAAGGTCTAGGTTCCAATGACTGAAAACCCAGGTTGGGAATGGATGGTGGCCTAAGGCAGTGGCGGGTCCAATGTGCTGGGTGTGCAGCCAGCTGTGTCGGTGTCTGTTGGAAGGTCTGGGCTCAGGCTATTTGCGACAGAGCATCACTGTTTAAGGTAGCCTATGCAATTGGGGTGTTGCCGAGGGCCAAGCAGTTTGATCCTCATTTGGGGTTTCTGGGAAGCGCCATAGACAATGTTTTTCTCCTGGGAGGCAGGCACAGTGCTTCATTGTGGCCCCAGAATTCCCAGTAGGGAGGGATTGTGGGCCAGGAGTGTGAGGACGGAAGTCTGAAAACACAAGCTAGTGTGAGGATTGGAGCCAAGGGCAGAGCAGGCCCACTCTGCAGAGGCTGAATCAAAATCTCCTGCATCTGAAGTCAAGCTGAGGATCAGACGTTGGCTGAGGCTGGAGTATGTGTCCAGGATGGCAACTTCATGAAGTGGGGGCCTCATGAGGCCAAGGAAGTTTTCCCACGCTGAGTTTGGAGGTTGCCCCAAACCACAAGGTTTCCTTCTGCGGGACATTCGAGTCCTGTTGCATGGCTCCAGGACATAACATATGGAAGGACTGGAGAGCAGGGTTCGAAGGATGGATCCCTGTACAGCATGCCTCGCATTCCCATTGGCTATTAGCGACAAGATATGTTTGATCTGCTGCCTCTGGAACACGCGACCCAGGGGGTTGAGTTGAAATGGCCTCTCCTGAGGATGCGTCATAATGTGCGTTTGGGTCCATGGAGACCTTGGAATGTGCTGGTTGTTCGGTGGCCCTGCGGAACTCTCCTACCTGAAGTGTTTGATACATCCCAGTAAGAAAGCTGCCCATGTGGAGATGAGAGAGGTTTGGTTTGGTGCCTCAGAAAACCCCATGTGCTGGTCTACGAAAACAGTCCTCAGAGAACGGAAACATGGAAACCAAAGCTAAGGTTCAGATTAGGGCCTGGGGGCATGTCCATTTCAACCTTCTGTCTCTGGGGACACTGTCTGAGAGTCTAAGTGGAGATAGTTGCTCCGCTGGTGTCAGAGAGCCCCTCTTAATCCAGGGTGGCCTATACTATTGATGGCCTCAGGGACCTTGGAGCTTTTCCCTAACCTGTAGGGTTGTGGTCAATGGATTGGGCACACTTTCCTTGGAGAGGGCAGGCACAATCTTTCGCTGTTTGGTCCAGAGACCCTAGCCTGGATGTTGTGTGGGTCCAGGCTGTGGGCACAGAAGTCTGAATACACAAACTCAGCTTATGAGTGGCGCCTAGGGTATGGCAGGCCGGATGTACAGCCCGAGAGGGAGCTCCTGGGCCTCTGAAACAAGGGCGAGTGGGAGGCGTTCCTTCAGGCTTTTGTCTCTGGATGTTGTGTCCGGGATAGCCGTGGATGGAGCGGTGGCCTCAGGTACTGTGGATGAGTATCCCTCTCTGCTGATTTGTCCCAGCTCCCAAGAGTTGGGGTCATTTTGTGGGAAGGGTGGAGTCGTGTTGTCTGGCTCATGGGTCTCTCCAAGAAAGGGATTCCAGAGCAGAGCTCCAGGTACGGGCGGGGCGACTGGAAAATTCAAACCGTGGTGAGGATTGGGTGCATAGGGGCTTGGCAAGCCCCATATGTGGGCTCTTGGTCCAGGCCCTGACAGGCCTTTCTTTGACATGGGGCTCATGCTGAGGATCACAGTGTGAATTTGTGCCCAAGCAGCACTCAAGTTTGGGCGTGGCATCAGGGGCCATGAAGGTTTCTCCCACCCTGAAGGTGTGACTCCATGCCAAGAGCAAGCTTGACAGCCATGGGGAAGGAGGAGTTCTGTTTTGTGCTTGCTATACCCAGCTGTGTGGAGAATTGATATAATGTCTAGGTTCAGATATCTGAAAACCAAGGTTAGGATGAGGTGACGGCATAAGACCATGGCGTGTCCGAAGTGCTGGGTGTGCGGCCAGCTGTCTCCTTGTCTGTCTGGACGTCTGGCTTCAGGCTGTGTCAGGCAGAGCATGAGTGCCCAGAGCAGCCTATCCAGTTCGGGTACCAACGAGGCCCGAGCAGGTTGATCCTCATCTGGGTTTTCTGGAGAGCCCCACAGGGAAAAGTTTTCTTCCGTTGGGCAGACACTGGGCTGGGTTTTGGTTCTGGAGTTATTAGTCCGGAGGGCTTGTTTGCCAGGAGTGTAAGGAAGGAAGTCTGAAAACACAAGCTAGCGTGAGGTTTGGGACCGAGGTCACGGCATGCCCACTCTGCAGAGGCTGAATCGGGATCTCCTGCACTGAGGTCATGTCAACTATGAGACGTGCCTGAGGTAGAGTTCTTGTCCAGCATGGCCTCTTCCTGAAGTGTGTGGGGGCTTCATGAGGCCAGAAAGTTTTGCCTACGATGGGATTTGTGAACTGTTCCAAAACTGAAGGTTACCTTCTGCACGACAGTCGAGTCCTATTGGATGGTTCTAAGAGGCCCCATATGGAAAGACTCGAGAGCAGGTGTCTAAGCATGGATGCCTGGGAATGCCACCTCATATTCCCACTCTTTAGTCAGGACAAGGCAGGCTCAATCTGCTGGCTCCTGGGTGAGCTACCCAGAGGGGAGAGTTGAAATGGACTCTCCTGAAGATGAGTCCTACTGTGGCTTGGTGGCCTGGGAGACCTTGGAATGTGGAGGTGGCTCAGGGACTCTGCAGGATTCTCCAACATGAGGTGTTTGACACGGCTCCAACAAGGAAACTTCCCATGTGGAGACGAGAGGAGTTCTGTTCCGTGCCTCAGGAAAGCCCCATACCCTGTTCTTCGAACCAAAGCCTCTGAGGAGTGACACCTGGAAACCAAAGCAAGAGTTGAGACTACGGCCTAAAGGCCTGTCCGGCTCAACCTTCTATCTCTGTTGACATCTGTGTGCATGCATTCATGGATGTAGCTGCTCAGCTTGTGTCGGAATGCCCCTGTGAGTCCAGTGAGGCTCCCAGTAGTGGGATGTCCTCGGAGGCCTTGAGGTTTCTCATATTCTGGAGGTGTGTGGCCAAAGGAATGGACACAGTTTCCCAGGAGAGAGCAGGCACGGTCCTGTGGTATGGCTCCAGAGGACCCAACCTAGAGGCTGTGTTTGCCAGGGCTGTGGGGACAGATGTCTGAAAAAGCAAACTTGGCTAAGCTAGGGGCCAATGTAATGGCAGGCCTGATCTCTAGTCCGTGAGGGGAGATCCTCTGGAAATCAAAGTAGGGAAGTGGGAGGCAGTCACTCAGGATTTTGTCTCTGGGTGTTGCGTTTACAGTGTCCGGTCAGGGTAGGGGTTGTCTCAGAGGCCGAGGAAGAGCCTTCCTCTCGGGGGATTGTCCAAGCTCCCAAGTGTTTGTGTTCATTCTGTGGGAATGAAGAGTACTGTTTTCTGCCACAGGGGACCCCCCCAGGAGAGGGACTCTAGAGCACAGCCGTGGGTTCCCTCAACTGGAATACACACCATCTAGTTAGTCCTGGGTGCCTATGGGCATGGCAAGCCACATATGTGGGCTCTTGGTCCAGTCACTGAGAGGCGTTACTTGAATAAGGTACTCACGCTGAGGGTCACAATGTGTGTTTGTGCCCAAGGCGGCCCTCACGCTTGGGCGTGGCCTCATGGGCCATGCCGTTTTCTCCTACACTGAAGGTTCCACTCACTGCCAGCAGCAAGGGTTCTTGCCAGGGAAAAGGAGGGGTTCTGACTTGTGCATCAGGTTCCCCCCTGTGCAGGGATTGGAGATAAGGTCTAGGTTCCAATGACTGAAAACCCAGGTTGGGAATGGATGGTGGCCTAAGGCAGTGGCGGGTCCAATGTGCTGGGTGTGCAGCCAGCTGTGTCGGTGTCTGTTGGAAGGTCTGGGCTCAGGCTATTTGCGACAGAGCATCACTGTTTAAGGTAGCCTATGCAATTGGGGTGTTGCCGAGGGCCAAGCAGTTTGATCCTCATTTGGGGTTTCTGGGCAGCGCCATAGACAATGTTTTTCTCCTGGGAGGCAGGCACAGTGCTTCATTGTGGCCCCAGAATTCCCAGTAGGGAGGGATTGTGGGCCAGGAGTGTGAGGACGGAAGTCTGAAAACACAAGCTAGTGTGAGGATTGGAGCCAAGGGCAGAGCAGGCCCACTCTGCAGAGGCTGAATCAAAATCTCCTGCATCTGAAGTCAAGCTGAGGATCAGACGTTGGCTGAGGCTGGAGTATGTGTCCAGGATGGCAACTTCATGAAGTGGGGGCCTCATGAGGCCAAGGAAGTTTTCCCACGCTGAGTTTGGAGGTTGCCCCAAACCACAAGGTTTCCTTCTGCGGGACATTCGAGTCCTGTTGCATGGCTCCAGGACATAACATATGGAAGGACTGGAGAGCAGGGTTCGAAGGATGGATCCCTGTACAGCATGCCTCGCATTCCCATTGGCTATTAGCGACAAGATATGTTTGATCTGCTGCCTCTGGAACACGCGACCCAGGGGGTTGAGTTGAAATGGCCTCTCCTGAGGATGCGTCATAATGTGCGTTTGGGTCCATGGAGACCTTGGAATGTGCTGGTTGTTCGGTGGCCCTGCGGAACTCTCCTACCTGAAGTGTTTGATACATCCCAGTAAGAAAGCTGCCCATGTGGAGATGAGAGAGGTTTGGTTTGGTGCCTCAGAAAACCCCATGTGCTGGTCTACGAAAACAGTCCTCAGAGAACGGAAACATGGAAACCAAAGCTAAGGTTCAGATTAGGGCCTGGGGGCATGTCCATTTCAACCTTCTGTCTCTGGGGACACTGTCTGAGAGTCTAAGTGGAGATAGTTGCTCCGCTGGTGTCAGAGAGCCCCTCTTAATCCAGGGTGGCCTATACTATTGATGGCCTCAGGGACCTTGGAGCTTTTCCCTAACCTGTAGGGTTGTGGTCAATGGATTGGGCACACTTTCCTTGGAGAGGGCAGGCACAATCTTTCGCTGTTTGGTCCAGAGACCCTAGCCTGGATGTTGTGTGGGTCCAGGCTGTGGGCACAGAAGTCTGAATACACAAACTCAGCTTATGAGTGGCGCCTAGGGTATGGCAGGCCGGATGTACAGCCCGAGAGGGAGCTCCTGGGCCTCTGAAACAAGGGCGAGTGGGAGGCGTTCCTTCAGGCTTTTGTCTCTGGATGTTGTGTCCGGGATAGCCGTGGATGGAGCGGTGGCCTCAGGTACTGTGGATGAGTATCCCTCTCTGCTGATTTGTCCCAGCTCCCAAGAGTTGGGGTCATTTTGTGGGAAGGGTGGAGTCGTGTTGTCTGGCTCATGGGTCTCTCCAAGAAAGGGATTCCAGAGCAGAGCTCCAGGTACGGGCGGGGCGACTGGAAAATTCAAACCGTGGTGAGGATTGGGTGCATAGGGGCTTGGCAAGCCCCATATGTGGGCTCTTGGTCCAGGCCCTGACAGGCCTTTCTTTGACATGGGGCTCATGCTGAGGATCACAGTGTGAATTTGTGCCCAAGCAGCACTCAAGTTTGGGCGTGGCATCAGGGGCCATGAAGGTTTCTCCCACCCTGAAGGTGTGACTCCATGCCAAGAGCAAGCTTGACAGCCATGGGGAAGGAGGAGTTCTGTTTTGTGCTTGCTATACCCAGCTGTGTGGAGAATTGATATAATGTCTAGGTTCAGATATCTGAAAACCAAGGTTAGGATGAGGTGACGGCATAAGACCATGGCGTGTCCGAAGTGCTGGGTGTGCGGCCAGCTGTCTCCTTGTCTGTCTGGACGTCTGGCTTCAGGCTGTGTCAGGCAGAGCATGAGTGCCCAGAGCAGCCTATCCAGTTCGGGTACCAACGAGGCCCGAGCAGGTTGATCCTCATCTGGGTTTTCTGGAGAGCCCCACAGGGAAAAGTTTTCTTCCGTTGGGCAGACACTGGGCTGGGTTTTGGTTCTGGAGTTATTAGTCCGGAGGGCTTGTTTGCCAGGAGTGTGAGGAAGGAAGTCTGAAAACACAAGCTAGCGTGAGGTTTGGGACCGAGGTCACGGCATGCCCACTCTGCAGAGGCTGAATCGGGATCTCCTGCACTGAGGTCATGTCAACTATGAGACGTGCCTGAGGTAGAGTTCTTGTCCAGCATGGCCTCTTCCTGAAGTGTGTGGGGGCTTCATGAGGCCAGAAAGTTTTGCCTACGATGGGATTTGTGAACTGTTCCAAAACTGAAGGTTACCTTCTGCACGACAGTCGAGTCCTATTGGATGGTTCTAAGAGGCCCCATATGGAAAGACTCGAGAGCAGGTGTCTAAGCATGGATGCCTGGGAATGCCACCTCATATTCCCACTCTTTAGTCAGGACAAGGCAGGCTCAATCTGCTGGCTCCTGGGTGAGCTACCCAGAGGGGAGAGTTGAAATGGACTCTCCTGAAGATGAGTCCTACTGTGGCTTGGTGGCCTGGGAGACCTTGGAATGTGGAGGTGGCTCAGGGACTCTGCAGGATTCTCCAACATGAGGTGTTTGACACGGCTCCAACAAGGAAACTTCCCATGTGGAGACGAGAGGAGTTCTGTTCCGTGCCTCAGGAAAGCCCCATACCCTGTTCTTCGAACCAAAGCCTCTGAGGAGTGACACCTGGAAACCAAAGCAAGAGTTGAGACTACGGCCTAAAGGCCTGTCCGGCTCAACCTTCTATCTCTGTTGACATCTGTGTGCATGCATTCATGGATGTAGCTGCTCAGCTTGTGTCGGAATGCCCCTGTGAGTCCAGTGAGGCTCCCAGTAGTGGGATGTCCTCGGAGGCCTTGAGGTTTCTCATATTCTGGAGGTGTGTGGCCAAAGGAATGGACACAGTTTCCCAGGAGAGAGCAGGCACGGTCCTGTGGTATGGCTCCAGAGGACCCAACCTAGAGGCTGTGTTTGCCAGGGCTGTGGGGACAGATGTCTGAAAAAGAAAACTTGGCTAAGCTAGGGGCCAATGTAATGGCAGGCCTGATCTCTAGTCCGTGAGGGGAGATCCTCTGGAAATCAAAGTAGGGAAGTGGGAGGCAGTCACTCAGGATTTTGTCTCTGGGTGTTGCGTTTACAGTGTCCGGTCAGGGTAGGGGTTGTCTCAGAGGCCGAGGAAGAGCCTTCCTCTCGGGGGATTGTCCAAGCTCCCAAGTGTTTGTGTTCATTCTGTGGGAATGAAGAGTACTGTTTTCTGCCACAGGGGACCCCCCAGGAGAGGGACTCTAGAGCACAGCCGTGGGTTCCCTCAACTGGAATACACACCATCTAGTTAGTCCTGGGTGCCTATGGGCATGGCAAGCCACATATGTGGGCTCTTGGTCCAGTCACTGAGAGGCGTTACTTGAATAAGGTACTCACGCTGAGGGTCACAATGTGTGTTTGTGCCCAAGGCGGCCCTCACGCTTGGGCGTGGCCTCATGGGCCATGCCGTTTTCTCCTACACTGAAGGTTCCACTCACTGCCAGCAGCAAGGGTTCTTGCCAGGGAAAAGGAGGGGTTCTGACTTGTGCATCAGGTTCCCCCCTGTGCAGGGATTGGAGATAAGGTCTAGGTTCCAATGACTGAAAACCCAGGTTGGGAATGGATGGTGGCCTAAGGCAGTGGCGGGTCCAATGTGCTGGGTGTGCAGCCAGCTGTGTCGGTGTCTGTTGGAAGGTCTGGGCTCAGGCTATTTGCGACAGAGCATCACTGTTTAAGGTAGCCTATGCAATTGGGGTGTTGCCGAGGGCCAAGCAGTTTGATCCTCATTTGGGGTTTCTGGGCAGCGCCATAGACAATGTTTTTCTCCTGGGAGGCAGGCACAGTGCTTCATTGTGGCCCCAGAATTCCCAGTAGGGAGGGATTGTGGGCCAGGAGTGTGAGGACGGAAGTCTGAAAACACAAGCTAGTGTGAGAATTGGAGCCAAGGGCAGAGCAGGCCCACTCTGCAGAGGCTGAATCAAAATCTCCTGCATCTGAAGTCAAGCTGAGGATCAGACGTTGGCTGAGGCTGGAGTATGTGTCCAGGATGGCAACTTCATGAAGTGGGGGCCTCATGAGGCCAAGGAAGTTTTCCCACGCTGAGTTTGGAGGTTGCCCCAAACCACAAGGTTTCCTTCTGCGGGACATTCGAGTCCTGTTGCATGGCTCCAAGGACATAACATATGGAAGGACTGGAGAGCAGGGTTCGAAGGATGGATCCCTGTACAGCATGCCTCGCATTCCCATTGGCTATTAGCGACAAGATATGTTTGATCTGCTGCCTCTGGAACACGCGACCCAGGGGTTGAGGTTGAAATGGCCTCTCCTGAGGATGCGTCATAATGTGCGTTTGGGTCCATGGAGACCTTGGAATGTGCTGGTTGTTCGGTGGCCCTGCGGAACTCTCCTACCTGAAGTGTTTGATACATCCCAGTAAGAAAGCTGCCCCATGTGGAGATGAGAGAGGTTTGGTTTGGTGCCTCAGAAAACCCCATGTGCTGGTCTACGAAAACAGTCCTCAGAGAACGGAAACATGGAAACCAAAGCTAAGGTTCAGATTAGGGCCTGGGGGCATGTCCATTTCAACCTTCTGTCTCTGGGGACACTGTCTGAGAGTCTAAGTGGAGATAGTTGCTCCGCTGGTGTCAGAGAGCCCCTCTTAATCCAGGGTGGCCTATACTATTGATGGCCTCAGGGACCTTGGAGCTTTTCCCTAACCTGTAGGGTTGTGGTCAATGGATTGGGCACACTTTCCTTGGAGAGGGCAGGCACAATCTTTCGCTGTTTGGTCCAGAGACCCTAGCCTGGATGTTGTGTGGGTCCAGGCTGTGGGCACAGAAGTCTGAATACACAAACTCAGCTTATGAGTGGCGCCTAGGGTATGGCAGGCCGGATGTACAGCCCGAGAGGGAGCTCCTGGGCCTCTGAAACAAGGGCGAGTGGGAGGCGTTCCTTCAGGCTTTTGTCTCTGGATGTTGTGTCCGGGATAGCCGTGGATGGAGCGGTGGCCTCAGGTACTGTGGATGAGTATCCCTCTCTGCTGATTTGTCCCAGCTCCGAAGAGTTTGGGGTCATTTTGTGGAAAGGGTGGAGTCGTGTTGTCTGGCTCATGGGTCTCTCCAAGAAAGGGATTCCAGAGCAGAGCTCCAGGTACAGGCGGGGCGACTGGATAATTCAAACTGTGGTGAGGATTGGGTGCATAGGGGCTTGGCAAGCCCATATGTGGGCTCTTGGTCCAGGCCCTGACAGGCCTTTCTTTGACATGGGGCTCATGCTGAGGATCACAGTGTGAATTTGTGCCCAAGCAGCACTCAAGTTTGGGCGTGGCATCAGGGGCCATGAAGGTTTCTCCCAACCCTGAAGGTGTGACTCCATGCCAAGAGCAAGCTTGACAGCCATGGGGAAGGAGGAGTTCTGTTTTGTGCTTGCTATACCCAGCTGTGTGGAGAATTGATATAATGTCTAGGTTCAGATATCTGAAAACCAAGGTTAGGATGAGGTGACGGCATAAGACCATGGCGTGTCCGAAGTGCTGGGTGTGCGGCCAGCTGTCTCCTTGTCTGTCTGGACGTCTGGCTTCAGGCTGTGTCAGGCAGAGCATGAGTGCCCAGAGCAGCCTATCCAGTTCGGGTACCAACGAGGCCCGAGCAGGTTGATCCTCATCTGGTTTTCTGGAGAGCCCCACAGGGAAAAGTTTTCTTCCGTTGGGCAGACACTGGGCTGGGTTTTGGTTCTGGAGTTATTAGTCCGGAGGGCTTGTTTGCCAGGAGTGTGAGGAAGGAAGTCTGAAAACACAAGCTAGCGTGAGGTTTGGGACCGAGTCACGGCATGCCCACTCTGCAGAGGCTGAATCGGGATCTCCTGCACTGAGGTCATGTCAACTATGAGACGTGCCTGAGGTAGAGTTCTTGTCCAGCATGGCCTCTTCCTGAAGTGTGTGGGGGCTTCATGAGGCCAGAAAGTTTTGCCTACGATGGGATTTGTGAACTGTTCCAAAACTGAAGGTTACCTTCTGCACGACAGTCGAGTCCTATTGGATGGTTCTAAGAGGCCCCATATGGAAAGACTCGAGAGCAGGTGTCTAAGCATGGATGCCTGGGAATGCCACCTCATATTCCCACTCTTTAGTCAGGACAAGGCAGGCTCAATCTGCTGGCTCCTGGGTGAGCTACCCAGAGGGGAGAGTTGAAATGGACTCTCCTGAAGATGAGTCCTACTGTGGCTTGGTGGCCTGGGAGACCTTGGAATGTGGAGGTGGCTCAGGGACTCTGCAGGATTCTCCAACATGAGGTGTTTGACACGGCTCCAACAAGGAAACTTCCC